>NC_070594.1:7643266-7713266 GCF_027409825.1 Scomber japonicus | reverse complement strand
AGGAGGTGAAGAGGATAATAAAGGTGAAAAGGAATAGTGAGAGAAAGGGAGGAGGGGAAGGAGATGAAAGAGGGAAGTCAAGGATAAGGTGGTGAAAGCGAGAGGAGAAAGATGGAGGGGGGAGGAAGGAAAGGAGGAGAGGAAGGAGGAGAGGAAGAGGAGGAGGCACCAGGAGAAGGACAGACAGAAAGGAGGAGAAGAGGAGGAAAGAAGAGAGGAGGAGGTGAAGAGGATAATAAAGGTGAAAAGGAATAGTGAGAGAAGGAGGAGGGGGAGGAGATGAAAGAGGGGAGTCAAGGATAAGGAAGTGATAGCGAGAGGAGAAAGATGGAGGGGGGAGGAAGGAAAGGAGGAGAGGAAGAGGAGGAGGCACCAGGAGAAGGACAGACAGAAAGGAGGAGAAAAGGAGGAGGTGAAGAGGATAATAAAGGTGAAAAGGAATAGTGAGAGAAGGAGGAGGGGAAGGAGATGAAAGAGGGAAGTCAAGGATAAGGAGGTGATAGCGAGAGGAGAAAGGAAAGGAGGGGGGAGGAAGGAAAGGAGGAGAGGAAGGAGGAAGAGGAGGAGGCACCAGGAGAAGGACAGACAGAAAGGAGGAGAAAAGGAGGAGGTGAAGAGGATAATAAAGGTGAAAAGGAATAGTGTGAGAAGGAGGAGGGGAAGGAGATGAAAGAGGGAAGTCAAGGATAAGGAGGTGATAGCGAGAGGAGAAAGGAAAGGAGGGGGGAGGAAGGAAAGGAAAGAAAGGAGGAGAGGAAGAGGAGGAAGAGGAGGAGGCACCAGGAGAAAAACAGACAGAAAGGAGGAGAGGAGAAGGAAAGAAGAGAGGAGGAGGTGAAGGAGGAGAGATGAGGAGGCTGCAGAGAAACTATAATTAGAACACACCCGTGTGTGTGTGTGTGTGTGTGTGTGTGTGTGTGTGTGTGTGTGTGTGTGTGTGTGTCAGCGCAGCAGCTGATTGGCCGAGCTGTTGGCAAGGGGCGGAGGGAGGGAGGGAGGATAGGTTACTGCGCTGTGATTGGCTGGCCTTAAGCCCAGGGGCAGATGGGAGATTTCAGCGCTGCTCTCCTTCTTTCTCTCCTTCTTTGACTCCTTTCTTTTCTTTCCTTCCTTCATCTCTTCTCCTCTCTTCTTCTCCTACTTCCTCCCTCTTTTTTTGTTGACTCCTTTCCTTCTTCTTTCTCTCCTCTCCTTCTTTGACCCTAACCCTCTTTTCTTTTTCCTTTCCTTCTGTCCTCTTCTTCTGACTCTTCACTCTCCTTTTTCCTTTCCTCATTTCTTCACCTTCTTCTTCCCTGACTTTCCTCCTCTTTACTCTTTCCCCTTTTTTTCCTGCTTCCTTCTTTCCTGTCTCCTCTCACCTCCTTCTTCTTTTCTGCCTTTCCTTTCCTTTCCTTTCCTTTCCTTTCCCTTCCTGTCTCCTCGTTCTGTTTTTCTCCTCTTTTCCTTCCTTCTTCCTTAATTTTCTTTCCTGTATGTCCTTCTCTTCTTCTGACTCTTCACTCTCTTTTCTTTCCTTTCCTAATTTCTTCACCATCTTCTGTCTTTCCTCCTCTTTACACTTTCCCTTTTTTCCTGCTTCCTTCCTTCCTGTCTCCTCTCACCTCCTTCCTCTTTTCTGCCTTTCCTTTCTTTTCCTTTCTTTTCCTTTCCTTTCCTTTCCTTTCCTCTCCTTTCCTTTCCTTTCCCTTCCTGTCTCCTCTCACCTCCTTCCTCTTTTCTGCCTTTCCTTTCTTTTCCTTTCTTTTCCTTTCCTTTCCTTTCCTTTCCTTTCCTTTCCTTTCCTTTCCTTTCCTTTCCTTTCCTTTCCTCTCCTTTCCTTTCCTCTCCTTTCCTTTCCTTTCCCTTCCTGTCTCCTCTCACCTCCTTCTCCTTTTCTGACTCTCCTCTACCTTTCCTTTCCTTTCCTTCCCTCTCCTTCCCTTTCTCCTCTCTTTTTCTTCCTCCTCCCCTCTATCATTTCATTATCTTGACTCCTCATCCTCAGCTTTGACTTTTTTTTTTGTCTTTCCAGCACCGACAGAAATAAAACCACATTTACTGTAAAACAATGACATCATCTAATATAAATGAAATGAAAATCGTTGTTTCCTTGAAATAAAACTATGAAATGAAACATGAATGAATTATTATCTGCTGTGTTTCTGCATGTATGTTGACTCGTATGTCGCCTGCAGTCAGACTCCAGCTGTGCTCCGACTGTTTTAACTGGAATTCATTCATTGGAGGAGAAACCAATTAAAACAGCGTCTGTACACTTTTCATTTCTCTCTTTAATTAGAAGCTAATTACATCCTGAAACCTTCCTGGAAGAAAGAAAGAAGGAAGGAAGGAGCGTCCGCGTGTCTGCCGTGGTGTTTCCAGGAAATGATCAGGAAGGTGTTTGTTTAACAGTTGGTTATATTTTAATTATTAGTCCGTCCGCTCGCTGCTTCCTAACTCCTCGTTAACGCCTCTAAACTGCTCCGTGGTTAATTGGTTTATTGGGGCGGGGGGGGGGGGGGGGTTTGATGATGAGCGTCGGTGCTTCTTTACGTCGTCGTCCTTCGTCACTCCGTCTGCAGGAAAACCAGGAATGAACGATGGAGTCGGAAAACTCTGATCATTAAATTAAAAGTTTTAATGAAACACAAAAAATTAAATGAGGTTCGTGATAGATGAGAAAAAAGGTTTAAAAAAGAGGACTGAAACTGTACCGATCAGCTTCTTTCTTTCTTTCTTTTGTCTTTTTTCTTTTTTTCTTTCTTTCTTTCTTTTTTCTTTCTTTTGTCTTTTTTGTCTCTTTTTTTCTTTCTTTCTTTCTCCATCTTTCCTTCTTTTCTCTTTCTTGTTTTTCTGTCTTTTTTTCTTTGTGGCTTCCTTTCCATCCTTCCTTTTTTCCCCCCTCTTCTTTCTTTTTCTGTCTGTCTTTTGTTTTTTCTTTCTTTCTTTCTTTCTTTCTTTCTTTCTTTCTTTCTTTTTCACCTGCAGGTGAAGCACTTATGTAGCTTGAGTCTTTTGTGTCTTCTTTCTTTCTGCTGTTCCCTTCTTTCTTTCTTTCTTCCTTCCTTTCTTTCTATCTTTCTATCTTTGTCTTTCCTTCTTTTGTCTTTATCGCTTTCCATCTGTTTCTTTTCCTTCTTTCTTTCTGTCATTCTTTTGACATTCTTTTCTATTTTGTGACTTCCTTTCCATCCTTCCTTTTTCCTCTGTCTTTCTTTTTCTGTCTGTCTTTGTTTTCTTTTGTTCTTTCTTTCTTTTTCACTTGCAGGTGAAGCACTTACTACTTTCTGCTTTCTTTATTCCTTTTTCGCTCTCCATCTCTCTCTCTCTGTCTTTATTATGTTTGTTTGTTTGTTTCTATCATTCCTTCTTTCTTTATCACTTTCTGTCTTTGTGTCATTTCCTTCCAATTTTTCTTTAACTTCTTTGTCTGTCATTAATTTTTCTGTCTTTCTTACTATCTTTCCTTCCTCCTTTCTTTCTTTTTTGTCTTTTTTTTTGTTCATTATTTCTTTCTGTCTTTGTTTCTTGTTCTGTCTTTCTTACTCTTTCTTTTGTTCCTTCCTTTCTATCCTTCTGTTACAGATATTGTAATTATCGATTAATCTGCTGATCATTTTCTCCATTAATCATTTTAATTCTCTTTTTAAATGGTCAGAAAAACATCTTTAATTTATTTAAACAGTTTAAACTTTAAACTCACAAAAGACAAAGATAGTTAAAAAGTGACTGATTACCACTTCTCTGTTAATTATTGAATGAATGAATTGATGAATCATTGCGGCTCCAGACTCAGACTCAGTAACACAGTCGGGAAGTCAGAAGCTGGATTGAAGGTTTCTCCCTCACAGCTGATTTCTCTATTAGCCGCTGACGTTTCAAACTCGACACTGAATCACTTGAAGTCTTCAGACCCTCGGCAGCAGACTTTCCACACGCTTCTTGTTGGTTTTGGTCTTCTGGATTTTTTTCCGCGACCTCGGCTCATTTAGGAGCTGCTGAACGAGGCGTTTATGAGCAGTCACTGAAGGGTGGGCAACGATCCTCCTGCTGTTACTGTCTGGTGATGTTGCATTAAAGGGTGACTCAGAAATCCCAAAACCTGAACCTGAACTTGAACCTGAACCCCCTGAACCCTCTGAATCAGCCTGGAGATATTTTAGGAGAGACTTTTAAACACTTTATTGAGTAAATATAATAAAATAAAGCGATGAGGTGTGCTGACCCGCGTCTCCCCCCCCCCCCCTCTTTCTTTCAGGATCTATCCGGCTCCATTGATGACTTGCCGACGGGCACCGAGGCGGCGGTGAGTTCAGGAGGATTAGGATCCGCCGGTGCTCAGGGCGACCAGGGAACACCGACCCGCTCTCCCTTCTCCCCCCACGTCTCGCCTCGACTCCCCCCGCCCGCCAGAACCGGACCCTCCCCCTCTCCGTCGCCATCTCCCGCCGGGTCAAGATCCGGACCGCTCTCGCCCGCCGGCAGCGGACCAGGTACACCAGATCACACACCTGAATCCAGGTTCTGTTATGAATCCGCTCAGTCTGACAGATCCAGGTTGTATTAACACTCTTTCCTCTCTCTGTCCGTCTGTTTTAGGATCTCAGCTGACCCCTCAGGTCTCCGGTCCAGGATCAGATGTTGGTCCTCATTCCTCCCAGTCTGCCATGACTCAGGACAGAGGTACAACCAACTGTGTTTGCTTGTATTTCTATCTTTATGAGGACCAACTTTAGTCTGAAACTATCCTTTAACGACCTTTATAATGACCTGCTATTGATTTTACTTTTGAATTTTATTATCTTTTTTTTTTATTTGATCAGTTTATTGATTATAATATTTTATACATTTTCTTTTTATTGTCTTTTTAAGCCCTAAATAAATAAAGATATCATTATTTTGAACCTCCAACCCATTAGGGGCTTTAGGATGTATTGTGTAAATTAGGGTCCTCACAAGTGTAGAAAGCTAACCGTGTGTTTCTCCATCTTTCACCTCCTCTTTTTTATCTTTCGTCATTTCTTCAGGTTTCCCTCCTTCCATGCAGCGTAGCACCCCAGGGCCCCAGTTTGGCTCCCAGCAGTCAGCACCCCCCATGTCCCCTCACCCAGCGCCTGCGGGCCCCATGCATCACGGCTCCTACCAGCAGGGAGGACCCTCTTACAGCCAGTATGGACCCCCAGGTACACACTCAGACCCTGGAGGGGGAAAAAATCTGTTGTAAACACCAAAGCTGACTGATGTAACGGCTGATTAATGAGAAGAAGATGGAGTAGAGAGAAAAAGCCAAAGATGTTTTTATTATTATCCAAAAAAGATAAAATATGTAAGAAATGTTATAGCGTTGGGTCCGCCTGTCCCAATCTTGTTAGACCTCACTCCCCCATCTCAGAATGTCTGGGACTTTCATACTTGACTCTGCTCACGTGTCGGGCTTCTTGTGTCACATTGTCCTTACCACTTTGTTATTTTTTAATCATTTTATTGAAGCTATCATGATTATACCTTTTTCTTTTTTAACATATTTTTTTTATATTTCATTGTACAGTCATGCAACTGTTGGGTGGGTGGGAAATGGGTTGGGGTTTATAAGTGGCATACCTGATGGGGTTGATTTTGATGTTTTCGTATTACTCTGTTATTTGCCTAAAAATGCCAATAAAGAAAATGAAATGAAATATTATAGCGACACCCTGCTGAGATATTTGAGGTGGAAAGAGTCACAAAACAATCAGAGTTTATTAAGAAATGAGACAAATTAGCTATTTATGAAACTCATCAAACCCAAGACACGACCAAAACCTTTGTATGAACACTGAGGAATATCTGATGTATCCTCCATCTTGTTTTCATCTCTGCTTGACCCTTCATCTCCCCTTTCCTTCCCCAGGTAACTTCCCCCGGCCCCCCCACTACGGCGGGGCTCCCAGTGCCAACTACAGCGGCCCCGGTCCAGGACCAGGCCTGGCCAACAGTTTAGGGTTGAACGCCAGCAGTCCCATGCACGGTCAGGGCCCCTCCACCCCGGCAGGTCGCGGCCCCGGACCCGGCGCAGGGGGTCGGCCTTTTCCCGCCGGAGGCAACGCCATGGCCCCCACCTCCCCCGGCATGCCACAGCCAGCCGGGCAGGGCATGGGACCTCCGGGGCCCAACGGCAGCCGCAAACCACCGGAGGTTATTCCCAACGCGGGGCCGAGTGCCAACTCTTCCTCCAACGCTGCTGCTGCCGCCGCCGCTGCTGCTGCTGCTGCTCAGGGCAGGTGAGTCCGAGAGAGAGGCGGGTACTTTACTGGCCGAGTAATTTAGGACAGATAGGCTGTGTTCGAAACCGCATACTCCTATACTACATACTTCCATCCTACACACTAAAGGACCAGATAGTAAGCAGACCATTTACACTGTAGTAAACTACACGATTACCCACAATGCATTTGGTTCCTACCCGAGCTATATACCACTTTTAATTCAGAGCCACTCAAGTTAGCTGTAGCGAGTAACGCACTTCATTTTCACAAAATAAAACACCCATTGCCTTTTATTATTAAGAAAACCATAACGATAGAATTGGACTTGAAACTCACTGCAGAGATAATCCAACTTTTTTTTTTTATCATTTATTTTTTGTCAAAGACGATTTTCATTCTTACAATATCCATGTTTGAATGTTTTTGCATCTTCTAGGTTTTATTTATGAGCAGCTAATTGTCCACTTTAAAATATTTGATGTTGCTCATTGCTGCAGTTTTTGGGATTTTAACTATATCGAAGGCACCAGAAGATTGTTTCTAGTTTGATTGATGAAGAAATCAAAATGTGGCCTGATCATTTTTTAAAATTTGCTTAAGAATTAAAGGTTTAATTGTAGCTTTTTATTAAATCTGGTTATTAATTTCTTATCAAATCTATTCAGGTTTAACTTCCACCATCTACTAGAAGATCACACTTTTATTTAAATAATCAGGTTTAATCATCAGCAGCTGATATGATCTGCTGCTGGAGACGTTTCCCAGTTTAATGAACGACGTCAAGAAGCAAGAAAACATGAAACGCTGATGTCTGAATATTTACTACATTGATCTTTTGGTAGTAAAATAGAATAACGGGGGGGGGGGGAGATACAAGATGTGATATGTAGTTAAGCAAATCAAAGTGTTTCATCAAGCTGGAGTCAGACCTGAAAGAGAAGAAGCTTATATATCAAGAAAAACTCATTATTTGATGTTTATATTTAAAATTTTTAAAAGTCAATACTGATATTTTTTACAGTGTGAAGCTTAAATTCAATCCTTTACCTCCCTCCCTCCCCTCCCCTCCTCCTCCTCCTCCTCCTCCTCCTCCTCCTCCTCCTCCAGGCCTCCCTTTGCTCACTCCCCCGTCTACCACAACCAGTCCTGGCCCGGGGGTCGACCTGCCCTCTCTCCTACCCCTCACCCCTCTCACCCTCCTCACCCTCAGCACCATCATCCTCCTCCTCCTACTCCTCCTCCTCCTACTCCTCCTCACCACCTTCAGAAGGGCTCCAATTCTCTGCCCCATCCCGCCGGGCAGACCCCCCCTGAGCATTATGGGTAGGTTTGGTTTCTGGGAGTGTCGGAGCCTGACGGATATGAGACACACGAGCCAGGTTTCCATCTGAGTTTAACCCAAATTATATCCAAATTTTAAGAATATTGGCCCAAAGATAATTGAAGTTGTTGTGTGAATTTCCTCTTTCCCTTTCTCCCCCCTCCCTTCCTTCTTTCCTTCCCTCCTTCCTCCCTTCCTTCTTTCCTCTGTCATTCTTTCCCTTCCTCCCTTCCTTCTTTCCTCTGTCCTTCTTCCCTTCCTTCCTCTCTTCCGCTTTCCCTTTCCCCCCCCCTTCCTTCTTTCCTTCTCTCCTTTCTTTCCTTTCTCCCTTCCTTCTTCCCTTCCTTCCTCTCTTCCGCTTTCCCTTTCTCCCCCCTCCCTTCCTTCTTTCCTTCCCTCATTCCTCCCTTCCTTCTTTCCTCTGTCCTTCTTCCCTTCCCTCCTTCCTTCCTTTCCTTTCTCCCTTCCTTCTTTCCTCTGTCCTTCTTCCCTTCCTTTCTCTCTTACTCTTTCCCTTTCTCCCCCCTCCCTTCCTTCTTTCCTTCCCTCCTTCCTTCCTTTCCTTCCTCCCTTCCTTCTTTCCTCTGTCCTTCTTCCCTGTCTTCTTCTCTTCCTCTTTCCCTTTCTCCTTCCTTCCTTCCTCCTTTCCTCCCTTCCTTCTTTCCTCTGTCCTTCTTCTCTTCCTTCCTCTCTTCCTCTTTCCCTTTCTCCCCCCTCCCTTCCTTCTTTCCTTCCCTCCTTCCTTTCTTTCCTTCCCTCCTTCCTTCCTTTCCTTCCTCCTTTCCTATCTTATAAACCTATTTGGCCTGTTTGGTTTAATATGAGTGAACGTTGGACACCTGGCAGATGTGTGTGATGAGTGTGCGTCAGGCTCTGGACACACAAAGACAAATAAAGGTGTTTTTGGGATGTTTTACTAACGAGACGACTTCCTGTCCTCTGCCTGGTCCTGCATGGCTTCAGACGACGGCGGCTGCTGCTGCATCAGGAAATAACACTAACTTTTATTTTATCCACAGATACTAAAGTTTAATTTATACTCAGCCAGTTGTCTCTTTTACAAAGCAGAGAAACATTACACAAGCATCATAAATATACAATTTTACACCTATGAGCTTTTTTCTACTGCAGGAAATAAACCATCCTGATTCTGCTTCTTCCAATAACTTTAACTGTTAAGAAGTTTTTGAGTCTTTGGTGCAAAGTTTCAGTATTATAACGTAACGATGACATTGTGGATTGGCATTGACATAACAATTGACATAGTTTCAAAGCTTTATAGCTATTCCATGACGTACATCGGATCAGTTATGGTTAAATACAATAGAAAAGGAAAGCACAACTCTCTGTTTGGATGTGACGTTACATCTGCTGGATCAATCACAGCTGACAGTTTAGTTTATTTGGATCCCCATTAGCTGTTACCCAGGCAACAGCTACTCTTCCTGGGGTCCAAGCTCTGGTGACAGCTCTGCAGACGTCCCCTGAAATGACCTAAACTTGGATTTACTGTAGTATCACCATATGAGCAGAGACTAAATTTAGCTCCAGGAACTCAGAGCAAACAGAGAACAATGCAAATAAAAGAACCTGTGACAATAGAAACACTTTATGTCAAGTTTCATAACAACATTCAGTCTACATGAGAGACAGCCGTCAAATTCATTGAGTGAAATTAAGATTAACTGATCAAACGTTACTAAAGCTAAAGCACCACTCAGCTGGCTCCACCAACCTTCCTCTCTTCTCTCTCCTTGTTTCTCTTCATCCAGCAGCATCTTTGTCTCCTTCTAACTGCACGGTTGTCCTGGAGACGGACGCTTTACTCCTCATCTTCTGCATGTGAGCCTCCTTCTCGTTAGTTTGATGATTCAAATCTCTTTTTTTTTTCTTCTTCTGTGGTGTTCAGGCAGGGCAGCTTCCCTGGCATGGCACCGATGGGAGGGATGGGACCCGGAGGTCCTGGAGGTCCTGGGGGTCCTGGAGGCCCCGGAGGTCCTGGAGGTCCTGGAGGTCCTGGAGGTCCGTTCATCCAGCAACCAGGGAGCAACTCTGGCAGGATGACACCACAGGGTCTCCCCTACAACGCCCCATCCTCAGGTAGGACTGTGGAGCCTCCTACATGACGAAAATGAAAGTATAGATGCTCCCTTTTAGTTAGAGCTGGGCTTCTTTCCTCTTTTCCTTCCTTCTGTCCTTCTTTCCTCCCTCCCTCCTTTCCTTCCCTCCTTCCTTTCCTTCCTCCCTTCCTTCCTTTTTCCCTTCCTTCCTCTCTTCCTCTTTCTTTCCCTTTCCCTTTCTCCCTCCTCCCTTCCTTCTTTCCTCCGTCCTTCTTCCGTCCTTCCTCCCTCCTTCCTTATCCCCCCTCCCTCCTTCTCTCTTTCCTCCCTTCCTTCTTTCCTTCCTCTATCCCCTTTCTTCCTTCCTTCCTTCTCCTTCTTTCCTCCCCATCTTCATCCCTTCCTTCTTTCCTCTGTCCTTCTTTCCTTCCTTCCTCCCTTCCTTCCCTCCTTCCTCCCTTCCCTCCTTCCTTCCTTCCTCCCTCCCTTCCTTCTTTCCTCAACAGGAGGGTTAAAGATATGCAACCTTTGTTGTCATGGCAAAAGTGAACACCACCATTAATTGACATGAGCAAGATTAAGTCGATTAGAGTTTCTAAATGTTTGATTATTTTTCGATGAATCGCCCAGCTCTACTTTTACTAATTCAGCTCATGATGTATCCTCCAGGTCCGATGATGATGCCAGCGGACGGGATGGGCGTTCATCCTGACGCCAAGCAGAGGGTGGAGCTCAACAAAGAGGTCGTTGTCGCTCCTCCTGCTGATCCACCCAAACCCAAGGTGCGTACTTTGGCTTTTTGTTTTTGTTTTTGCTCCCGCTGTGCAGAGTTTTGCTCTTCTAGCATGTTCCTAACTGATGCATGTGTGCTGCGGCGAATGCAACAAAGCATCTTATCAGCACTGAGAGACGGTTTTTGGGAGGTTTCTTGTTTTGGTTTGATTTTGAACCATTTTCATTCCTAAAACAACTCAGTACTCAGTATTTTCCCCACAGTTTGATTCTAGCCTCAGAGGAAGTGTCAAAGCAAGAAAAAGGTCCGCTAACTGCAGCTCCAAATGCAGATTTAATAAGATATCACCAGCGATGATGCAGAGTTTAATGCCCTTTTCAGATTCATTAACTTTTTTCTTGTACTTACATATTGTATTATTTGGTCCAGCTCCTGCTTTCTTTCTCTGGATGTGTCCGTCTACCACAAACTGATTTTAATAGCCTCAGAGAAAGTGAAATATTTCAACTTGGGACATTAAAACAGTTGACTGACATTTTAAAATATTCTTCAGAGTCTATTAATTGGCGTGTTTTCAGCTTAATGGTGCTATAACGTCACGGTTAGAGCAGTTGAAGTACAGAAATCCAACCATGACCTCGGCCTCTTCTTGTTTCCTGCGTTGATGGAACATTTAGTCAAACCTGGATGTTTTTGGGGTTTGTCATATTGAACGAGGGTTTCCTCCCTGTTCCCATCCTGAATGGGACAATCTGAAGTCTTAGACCCAAAGGTTTTGACCCTCATCTCAGCTTCTTCTTGTTCACATGCTGTCAAATCACCCCATGCAGGAAGTCCCAGGTCTGTGTGGTCGAACTCGTGTTCCCACAGGTATCTTAAGACTCTGGGGGTAGAATGTGGAAGTAGACGTTTAGTTTAGTTTAGTTCAAATTAATACAAATAACGACAGATAATAAAGAGAGGCAGAAAACCCAAATGAGCTTATTAAAAAGCCTCCACTGGAAAGTTAAAATTACACAATATTACAGTAAAAAATAGAAGTGATTTTATTAAAAGGCTGCTGGAAACAAGGCGGGATTACTGACAGGGGTCCAAAGGTCCCATATTATAACTTTTTGACAATTACTTAAACCCAAAATGGTTGTAAGGTAACTTCTATTTCTACTTGTAGCTAAAGTTGAAGTCTTGTCTTAAAGCAAAGTCTGTGTCAAAATCTAGCTTTCAGTATTAAATATTATTATTATTCAGATGTTCAGATGTTATTGGGTTTTTTTAACCATTATATTCGATGCATTGTAACAACAACAGCAACTATATCCCCTCCCCTAAATAAAAATAGATATAATGATAATAACAATAATATTAATAATGAAATATGATAACAATAATGCAAATACAAATCATAGTTTTTTTAAAAAGAGAGGGAAAAAAAACCCTCATATTAATATAAAATACAAAAAACAAACTATTTGAGTATTAAATAAAGCCAGTCATAGTCGGGGGGGTACATGAGGGGCTCAGTGGGGGCTCAGCACACCGTCAGCACATTAACGGCAGAACGAGGCTTCGGCGTGACCGTAAACAAGACTCGGAGAGAGATTCTGAGATTCTGAGCCTCATAAAACAGCTTCTGTCAGACTTTGTAAGCAACTCGCTGAAGAGAAACTGTAACTCAGGTCGACGTGTCAACTTCTCCCCGGCTCTGTTTGTTCCAACCAGGAGACGTTTCACAAAGAAAATGATTTCTCTTCTCTCCCCCTCACTGCTTCTTCTTCTTCTTCTTTTTTTTATTTCTAGTTGGTTCTCTTCATTTGTAGTCGACAGTATTGATCAGCGTGTTTCCAGCAGCACGGAGTTCGTTATATACCTGCTGTCATTACTGCTGCTGCTCCCAGTTCGGCTGGATGGGCTTTTTTTTTTTTTTTTTTTTTTTTTTTTGGAAGTGTTGCATGAAAACCAAAAATAACCAATTTCTTGCCATGAAGACTCCGTTCCTCCTCCGACTCCTGTTTGGATTTTTTTTTTTTTTTTTTCTGCTGCTGCTTCTTTTTGTTTCTTCTTGTTTTTTCTTGTTCAGCTCACACTCACACTCCTCCTCGCTGCCTCCGCCTCATTAATCCAATAGTGATGTTAGTGAAGAGTCGTCGTCGGCCTTGATTGAACCACAGAGCCTTGTGTGTGTGTGTGTTTGTGTGTGTGTGTGTGTGGCGGGTTTTAGAGTTCAGGACTCGACTCTTTCCGTCTCCGCTTTGACTCGAGTTCACTGGATGAGATTTCAGCTGCTGCTTTCTTTATGTTTTGGATTTGTTGAGGAGTTGCTGCTCATTTCTTCTTCAACTGTCTTAGTTATATTTTTTGTGCTGAGGCAGTTTGCACAACACTCAATAAGTAAGGTGAGGTTTTTTTTCATGTCAGCTGTCAGAAAGATTTCAGAATAGATGTGAACAGAACAAATTTATAACAATTTCACTATTTTCACAGATGATTTTAACACATTGTTAATAATAAAGCTCAAAATGAGAATAATCTGGAGCAGGGGTGTCAAACTTCAACTTTTCATTCAAGGGCCACAAACAGACCAATTTGATCTCATGTGGGCCAGACCATTAAAAAGATGGAGGGAAGGAAGGAAGGAAGGAAGGACAAATGGAAGGAAGGTGGGAAGGAAAGAAAAGGAGAAGGAAGGAAAGACAGGTGGAAGGAAGGAAAGAATAAAAGTGAGGAAGGAAGAAAGAAAAGAAAGGAAAGGTTGGAAAAGAAGCCAGGAAGGAAAGAAGGAAGGAAGGAAAAGAAGACAGGAAGGAAAGATGGAAGGAAGGAAGGAAGGATGGGTGGAAGGAAGGAAGGAAGGAAAAGAAGACAGGAAGGAAAGATGAAAGGGAGGAAGGAATGAATGAAGGAAAGAAGGAAGGGAGGAAGGATGGGTGGAAGGAAGGAAAAGAAGACAGGAAGGAAAGAAGTAAGGAAGGATGGGTGGAAGGAAGGAAGGAAAAGAAGACAGGAAGGAAAGAAGTAAGGAAGGATGGGTGGAAGGAAAGAAGGAAAAGAAGACAGGAAGAAAAGATGAAAGGGAGGAAGGAATGAAGGAAGGAAGGAAGGAAGGAAAAAACAACAGGAAGGAAAGTGGGCCGAAATGGACCCCTCGGCAGGCCGGTTCTGGCCCACGGGCCGCATGTTTGACACCCCTGAAAATGGAAATGATAGCAGCAGCTTCACAGATGATTTTAACACATTTTTTAATATTAAAGCTCAAAATGAGAATAATCTGGAGCTTCGACTCAGGCAAGGATTAGTTTTTTTTTTGTTTTTTGAAGTGCGGAGGGGTTAAAATCTGACTGCTTTAGTATTTATTTTAATTTGACTTTGATCAGGATTTAATTCTCTGTCTCTGTGAACTATTAAAAGGGATTTAAGACCGTGACAATAACTCTCATTTAGTCTAATACACCAAATTTAAAGGAGCACAAACATTTATTATAGTAAAGAGAGCTTTTTCATTTCACCATAAAATCTTAATATAGTGATCAAGGTGAAATGTAAATTAAGTCACTTTTAAAGGGATTAAAAAAGCTCATGCTCCTCACTCTGCTCTCATATTAACGACTAAAAGCTGCGATAAATTAATATTAAGGTTTATTTAAAGGGTCTGCCCGCTAATCTTGCAAATCAAACAATGAACATTATCAAGTCAATAAAGCATTTTCAGGCTTTGTAAGATAAGTTTGTTGGTCAGGCAGGTAATGAAGGCATGACATGACCATTAACAAATATTTGGGGGGGGGGGGGTGTCGTTAGGTCTGAGACTCGACACCTGCAAGAAAAGCAACATATAAAACGGTGCATAAATAAGAGAAAACAGTGCAAATACATGACAAAATACTGTAAATATAATAAAAGCTGCGAAGAGAAAAGACAAAATACCATAAATATAATAAAAGCTGTGCAGAGAAAAGACAAAATACCGTAAATATAATAAAAGCTGTGCAGAGAAGAGACAAAATACCGTAAATATAATAAAAGCTGTGCAGAGATGAGATAAAATACCGTAAATAGAATAAAAGCTCTGCAGAGAAAAGACAAAATACCGTAAATATACTAAAAATCAGTGTCAGAATCATCTCTTCTGGCTGGTTTTGATTAGTTTGATTTGTATTCAGACTTGAACCAGCAGCTCTTCAGTCAAACATGGTTCACCCGCTCCGCTCGCTGGTGGTCATTTCCTGTTTGCTGTGTGATGTCATGAGGCTGTCAGCTGCTTCCAACGCTAACGCTGCTCTCTCTTTAAAGCAAAGTTTCTCCTGAGCTTCTGCTTGTTGTTTGCTCTCTGAAGAAAGATGATGCTGGTCCACCTATGACTCCCCTCACTCCTGGATTATCTCTGTCTGTGTGTGTGTGTGTGTTTGTGTGTGTGTGTGTGTGTGTGTGTGTGTGTGTGTGTGTTTTGTATCACAGGACAGCTACAGGTCTCAGTGTGTGTCCCAGCCCCCCACCCCCTCCCCAATGTCCCCCAGCTCAGCTAGTCTGTCCTCCTATCACGGGGAGGACAGTGATAGCATTAGCAGCCCCGCCTGGCCCAAGACACCGACCAGCCCTGTAAGTGCCGCAAAGCACAACATCCGTTTTTCTTTTTTTTTCTTTTTTTTTCTCTTTTTTTTTTTTTTTTTTGGGTGTATCTCTCAGGGCTCTACGGTGTTGAAATGTGACGATACTTGATGATACTTTTTTTCCCATATTACAGTCCGAGAAGCTTCGACACCGTAGAGCCCTGGTTTCTCCTGCTGCTGCTGAGTGAAAACCTCGTAACTCCACTTTCATTTATTTTCAGACTCTCTGATAGTTTACAGCAGGGGTGTCAAACATGCGGCCCGTGGGCCAGATCCGGCCCGCTGAGGGGTTCAATCCGGCCCACTTTCCTTATTCCTCCCTTCCTTACATCTTCCCTTCCTTCCTTCCTTCCTTCCTTCCTTCCTGTCTTCTTTTTCTTCCTTCTTTCCTTCCTTCCTGTCTTCTTTTTCTTCCTTCCTACCTTCCTTCCTTCCTTCCTTACTCTTTTCCTCCTTTCCTCCCTCCCTCCTTCCTTCCTTCCTTCCTTCCTTCCTTCCTTCCTCTTTCCTTCCGTCCTTCTTTCCTCCTTTCCTTCCTCCCTTTCTTCCTTCCATCTTTCCTTCCTTCCTGCCTTCCTTCCTGCCTGCCTGCCTCTTTTCCTCCATTCCTCCCTCCTTCCGTCTTTCATTCCTGTCTACTCTTCCTTCTCCTCCTTCTTTTCCTTCCTTCTATCTGTCCTTCCATCTTTTCTTCCTTCTATCTGTCCTTCCTCCCTTTCTTCCTTCTATCTGTCCTTCCTACCTTCCTCCCTTTCTTCCTTCCATCTTTCCTTCCTTCCTTCCTTCCGGCCCATGTGAGATTAAATTGGGAAGTATGTGGCCCTTAAATGAAAATGAGTTTGACACCCCTGGTTTACAAGGTTTATTTCAGTTATTTATTTAACACACCTTAAACCAGTTGAAATGAATCAATTTGGTATTCTCTATTCTACGAAATGAGACTTTATGGAGATGCAAGGTTTTCATTGGACGAAGCAGCAATGTGCTTGCATCAGATCTTTTATTTTTTTGTTTCCTTTTTGTGAATATCCGAGTCCAAAAGCTGCTGTGTGATTGTAAAGTTTTGCATCTACTGTAAATGTGATTGTCTACTTTGTTAACTGAGACTTTCTCATTAAAAGGCAGCAAAATGGGAATACGTGAGGTTTTAAAGGATGAGTTCATAATTTTAAAGCAGCAGTCAGGTGAATATATGAATAATGAAGGAAAAGGAAAGGAAGGACAGAAGAGAAGGAAGGGAGGAAAAAAGAAGGGAAAGAAGGAAGGACAGAAGGGAGGAAGGAAGGAAGAAAGGAAGGAAAAAAGAAGGGAAGGAAGGAAGGACGGAAGGAAGGGAGGAAGGAAAAAGGGAAGGTAGGAAGGACAGAAGGAAGGAAGGACAGATGGAAGGAAGGAAGGGAGGAAAAAAGAAGGGAATGAAGGAAGGACAGAAGGGAGGAAGGAAGGAAGGTGGAAGGGAAGGAAGGACAGAAGGAAGGAAAAAAGAAGGGAAAGAAGGAAGGACAGATGGGAGGGAGGAAGGAAGGAAGAAAGAAAGGAAAAAAGACGGGAAGGAAGAAAGGAAGGAAAAAAGAATTGAAGGAAGAAAGGAAGGAAAAAAGAAGGGAAGGAAGAAAGGAAGGAAAAAAGAAGGGAGGGAAGGAAGGAAGGGAGGAAAAAAGAAGGGAATGAAGGAAGGACAGAAGGGAAGAAGGAAGGAAGGTAGAAGGGAAGGAAGGACAGAAGGAAGGAAGGAAAAAAGAAGGGAAGGAAGGACAGAAGGAAGAAAGGAAGGAAAAAAGAAGGGAAGGAAGGACGGTAGGAAGGACAGAAGGAAGGGAGGGAGGAAGAAATGAAGGAAGGAATGAAGGAAAGGAAAGAAAGGAGTATGGAAGGTGGAGGGAGCAAAGAAAGAAGGAAGGAGGGGAAGAGCGAAGGAAGGAACAGTCAAAACAGACGGGGTCAATTTGACCCAGGAGGACGACACAAGGGTTAATGTTCATTTTGGCTCCTGACTGATACTTTAAGACACTTGTTCACCTTCTCTCGATGCAGTAGCTGTTTTCTAAAGCTGCTGAAGATGCAACCTTAACCCTCCTGTCGTCCTCCTGGGTCAAATTGACCCCGTCTGTTTTGACTGTTGCTTCCTTCCTCCCGTCCTTTCTCCCTCCCTGCCTCCCTCCCTCCCTTCCTTCCTTCCTCCCTTCCTCTTTCCTTTCTCCCTCCCTCTCTCCCTTTTCCTTCCTTCCTTCCTTCTTTCCTTCCTTCCCTCCTTCCTTCCTCCCTCTCTCCTTTTCTTCCTTCCTTCCTTTCTTCCTCCCTCCCTCCTTTTCTTCTTCCTTCCTCCCTTCCTTCCTTGACTCGAGGACAACAGGAGGATTAAATGTCTTGTTTTGTTCTGACCAACAGTCCACAAACCAAAGATATTCAGTTTAAGAAAGAAACCAGGAAGTATTCACACTGGAGAAGCTCCCTCCCTCCCTCCTTACTCCTTTCCTTCCTCCCTCCTTACTCCTTTCCTTCCTCCATCCCTTCCTTCTTTCTTTCCTTCCTTCCTCCCTCTTCACTCCTTTCCTTCCCTCCTTCCTTCCTCCCTCCTTCCTCCTTTCCTTCCTCCCTCCCTCCCTTCCTTCCTTCCTTCTTTCCTTCCTTCCTCCCTCTTTACTCCTTTCCTTCCTCCCTCCCTCCCTTCCTTCTTTCCTCCCTCTTTACTCTTTTCCTTCCCTCCTTCTTTCCTCCCTCCTTACTCCTTTCCTTTCCTTCCCTCCTTCCTTCCTCCCTCCTTACTCCCTCCCTTCCTTCCTCCCTCCCTTCCTTCCTTCCTCCCTCCCTCCTTACTCCTTTCCTTCCTCCCTCCCTCCCTCCCTCCCTCCCTTCCTTCCTTCTTTCCTTCCTTCCTCCCTCTTTACTCCTTACCTTCTCTCCTTCCTTCCTCCCTCTTTACTCCTTTCCTTCCTCCCTTCCTCCCTCCTTACTCTTTTCCTTCCCTCCTTCCTTCCTCCCTCCTTACTCCTTTCCTTCCCTCCTTCCTTCCTCCCTCCTTACTCCTCTCCTTCCTTCCTTGACCTGAGGACAACAGGAGAGTTAAGGCTCAAACACAGCAGAGTTTATCTCAATCTTCAGTTCTCTTGTGTTCAATCAACACTGAAACAGATTCAAACTGATGACAACAGCGAAGCTTTGAGCTCTCAGACCTGTGAGAGGAAGTTTGCACTCGAGAGTCAAAAACAGGAAGAAGCTGTCACATGTGGGTTTCTGCATAATTACTGTTTTTGCACAAGAAAATTGGTGTTAGGGCCTCAGTACAGCTCCTGCTCTGCAAGCCCAACATTTCTTATCAGCAGTGTTTTTGAGAACAGAGAACAAAAAAAAAAAAACTTTGATATTTCATCCGCCTCCTAAAGAGTGAAAGTTTAGAGGAGATAAACAACAAATATCAACATGTTTGAGTTAAAAATGGGCAGAGAATCTCTTTTTTTTAAACATGTTTAGCCTGCATTTAAAAATAAAGTGACTATATAGTGAACTTTTTAGATTTAATTCAACCTAAATCACAATTTTGGAGCTCGGTAGCTATCAGAGCGCAAATACGTACTCAAGATTTTTAATATAAAACCCTCCAAAACGCCACCACCTCCCATTATGACCTCAATAATAAACATAAAGTACAATTGTCACTCTTCTGAAAAAATATATAAGATTCATAAAAGTAGAATTTATGTCAGAGTTGTTTAGGATTGTTTAGGATAAAGTGCTCAGTGAGTGTTTATATAGCACAATATTAAATGAATCATTATAATAGTAGATTTTATACATATCTGTACAGTTTAATGCAACTTTTATTAACCCTCCTATTGTCCTCGAGTCAAGAAAGAGAGGAAGGGAGGAAAGATGGAAGGAAAGGAGGAAGGATGGATGGAAGGGAGGAAGAAAGCAAGAAGGAAGGAAGAATGGAAGGAAGGAAGGATGAAAGGGAGGAAAGGAGGAAGGAAGGATGGAAGGAAGAAAGGAAGAACGAGGGAAGGGAGGGAGGAAGAAGGAAGGATGGATGGAAGGAAGGGAGGGAGGAAGAAAGAGGAAAGGAAGGACAGAGGAAAGAAGGATGGAAGGGAGGAAGGATGGGAGGAAAGGATGGAAGGGAGGAAGAAGGAAGGAAAGGAAGGAAGGGAGGAAGGATGGAAGGAACAAAGAAGGAAGGAAGGATGAAAGGAAGGGAGGAAGAAAGAGGGAAGGAAAGGAAGGAAGGACAGAGGAAAGAAGGATGGAAGGGAGGAGGAAGAAGGAAGGAAAGGATGGAAGGGAGGAAGAAGGAAGGAAAGTACGGAAGGGAGGAAGAAGGAAGGAAAGAATGAAGAAATGGAGGAAGAAGGGAGGAAGAAGGAAGGATGGATGGAAGGAAGGGAGGAAGAAAGAGGGAAGGAAAGGAAGGAAGGACAGAGAAAAGAAGGATGGAAGGACGGTAGCAGGGAGGAAGGAAGAGTCAAAACAGACGGGGTCAATTTGACCCGGGAGGACGATAGGAAGGTTACGTTTATACATACTTTATACTTTGGCTTCTTTATAATTAGATTGTACAGGTTCCTACTATAGAGGTGGTTTAATGTATTTGTATAATCAATAATCTTTCCAGTCAAATATTCTCTACTTCCAGCTTCTTAAATGTGAAGACTTCCTGTCTGAATATCTGAAGGTGTTGGATTGTTGCTCAACCAAATTTAAGGCATTTTTCTCCTTCTTTTTTTTAAGAATAAAGAAGGTAATATGCAGAATAAAGAAGGTAATATGCAGAATAAAGAAGCTAATATGCAGAATAAAGAAGGTACTATGCAGAATAAAGAAGGTACTATGCAGAATAAAGAATAATAATATGCAGAATAAAGAAGCTAATATGCAGAATAAAGAAGCTAATATGCAGAATAAAGAAGGTACTATGCAGAATAAAGAATGATAATATGCAGAATAAAGAAGCTAATATGCAGAATAAAGAAGCTAATATGCAGAATAAAGAAGCTAATATGCAGAATAAAGAAGGTACTATGCAGAATAAAGAAGCTAATATCCAGAATAAAGAAGGTAATATGCAGAATAAAGAAGGTAATATCCAGAATAAAGAAGGTACTATGCAGAATAAAGAAGGTAATATGCAGAATAAAGAAGGTAATATGCAGATTAATTGATAATGAAAGTTGGTAATGAGTTGCTGACCTAAATGAGAGAGTCTCATTCTGTGAGCGGTGACCGTCGTCCTCCATGTTGGTTTCTGTGTGACTCTGATCAGCTGGAGTAAGTATCGTCACACTTCTGGTTCGCTGGTATAAACTTTTTTATTTTTTTAGTTTCTTTTCTTTCCTCGCTGGTTGTGACATGATGAAGCAGCATCATGGTTGGTTTTTAGTCGTATTGTGCCGTCTTCTTCTTCTCCTTCTTCCTCTTCTTCTTCTTCTCGTGTGTTTCCATCCATCGATAACCTCACACTGACTCGAGTCTCCGTGTCTCGGTCTCTCCAGAAGCCCAGCGTGGCCACCATGACCAACGAGAAGATCACTCGGCTCTACGACATGGGTTCGGAGCCGGAGAGACGGGTGTGGGTCGACCGCTACCTGTCCTTCATGGAGGAGAGGGGGACGCCCGTACCGAACCTCCCCGCCGTCGGAAAGAAGCCGCTGGACCTCTGCAGACTCTACCTGTCTGTCAGAGAGATCGGAGGACTGGCAATGGTGAGATATAGAAGAGAATAGAAGAGAAGTTTATTATCCATCATGGTGAAATAATGTCTTTGGCTCACCAATAACAGACAAACAGTAATAAACTCCATAAAATTATTCCTAAAATATATAAAAACTAGGGCTGTCAAACGATTAATTTTTTTGATTGAGATTAATCGCAGAATTTCCATAGTTAATCGCGATTAATTGAGTTTTGAATTGCATGTTTAAAATCCTGTTATTTTCCATTTGAAGGCAGTTTTAAGCCCATAATGTAAAGCATTTCTTACCAGAGTGTCTTAACTGGGAATCAATCACGGCTCTGCTGCGACTCCCACACTCCAAAATGGTCCTTTGGTGGAGCTGAGGCTCGCTTGGCTGCACCTGGGTGTTTAGCGTGGAGATGCTAACTCAAACTCCACGTACTCCGGTGGTAGTTAAACTCCGTTTGACACAGGTTGCATTTTACTTTTGACTTGTCAACTGAAGCGTCTGGAAGTGTTTTAAAGTTAAACAAGCCGTTCAAAAGTCCAGTAGCTCTCTTACTTTCCATCAGCGCGGTAGGTTTACTGCAGGAGGCCACTTCAAAGCATAGCGCTACAGCTAGAGGAGCCGTCTACGGGGGAGTAGAAGGGACAAAAAGGCTTGCAACAATAAAATGCAATTTGAAAAATTAACGCGTTATGGATTGCATTAATTTAATCGTGATTAACGCGTTAACGCTGACAGCCCTAATAAAAAACAATATAAGTAGAAGAGACAGAAAATAAATAGGTAAGATACAAATAAAACACACACACTCAAGAGGATATCAGATCCAGACAGGATACAACAATGTAATAAAAGGTTCAGTCAAAGAAATCCAGATGAAACTGTTTTAATGTAATTTTCCTTTTCAGGTGAATAAGAACAAGAAGTGGAGGGAGTTGTCGTCCCAGTTGAACGTGGGGACGTCCAGCAGCTCCGCCAGCTCTCTGAAGAAGCAGTACATCCAGTACCTGTTCGCCTACGAGTGTAAGGTGGAGCGAGGGGAGGAGCCTCCACCCGAGGGCACGGGACCCACAGCGGACACCAAGAAACGTCCGTCACTCCAGACCAAAGTCCAACCTCCCTCCCCAGGTACAAAAAAGAAGAGTCACATGATCTCTTTTAGCCTCTAACAACCTGAACTCTTCGGTACAATGATCTTCTGTTTACAGTTATTAGGATAACAACTAAAAATTAAAGCTGCAAGCAGCGATGATCGGGCCCAAGCCCCCCCACGCACCGCCCCGTACGCGCATGTCGGTGCGTGCTGCAGTTACACGGCAGACACAGTGGGCACGTAGACGTCTTGGCACCCGGGCTCGTATTGAACGTTGTGTGATGGGGCTAAGTCACATTGCATGTGTCCACTAGGTGGCGCTACAGATCACCCACCAATTATATGTCATGTTGCAGTGTGTGATGTGGAGAACACATCCTGTAAATTTCATGTAAATCGGATAATGTTTGTCATATGAGGCTGACTTCCTGTGTCCAGTAGGTGGCGCTGTGTATGTGAAGCAGTATTGATGCATAGATGTGTTCAGGGCGGGACCCTCTACATGCATGATGAATTTGGTGTAGTTCAGACAATGCCTGTAGGAGTTATAAGGACTTCCTGCCTAATGGCGAAGCATCAAAATTGTCTGCACAGCCACGCCCAACAGGAAGAAGTCATAAAAAACATTTTGATAACTGGTGTTATGTCTTAGCTGAGTCAATTTCAGGTGTAAATACTTAAGATTATGGGAGTAATTAGTGAAAGAATGAAGCAAGTGACTTCCTGTTGCCAGTAGGTGGCGCTATGACTGTCACTAAATATGAGACAGTACATGTGTTCAGATCAGGACGCTGAACAAGCATATTAAATTTGGAAAAGCTCAGACCATGTGGAGTCAAGTTATGAGGGTTTGAAATTTCATGGCGAGACATCGAAAATCGCCACGTCACCACGGCAACCAGGAATAACGGACAAAAAAGCTTTTGATAACTTTTCATGTCCAATGTCTCAAGATGACTCTGTGTGAATTTGAAGTGGATGGGATGAAATCTCTAGGACTAGTTCGTTCAAATATGATGCCACAATCGGCATTAAAATCAATACTTTGATTCAAAATGGCCGACTTCCTGTTGGAGTGACGTCATGGGCACCCCAGACTTTTTTGTGCGTCTTGACATGATGAACATGTGTACCAAGTTTCGTTTCTCTATGTCAATCTGTGGCGAGGGGATCGATGTTTTTCATTTCTCAAGGGGGCGCTACAGAGCCATTTTGCCACGCCCATTTACAAAAACCATAAAATATCAAATTTTTCGGCAAGTCTGGCTTGCTTTGGTGGATTTGGAAAAGCTCAGACCATGTGGAGTCAAGTTATGAGGGTTTGAAATTTCATGGCGAGGCATCGAAATTCGCCGCGTCACCACGGCAACCAGGAATGACGGGCGAAAAAGCTTTTGATAACTTTTCATCTCCAATGTCTCAAGATGACGCTGTGTGAATTTGAAGTGGATGGGATGAAAACTCTAGGACTAGTTAGTTCAAATATGATAACTAGAAATGACCAAAACATGCACCAAAATTGAGCATTTTTCCCAAGATGGCCGACTTCCTGTTGGACTTAGGGTATGGGTCCAAATGGCGTTTTTGTGCGTCTGGAGATGATACATAAACCTACCGAATTTCATTCTTCTATGTCAATCGGGAAGGCTGATGTTCAATTTTGAAATATTCAAGGGGGCGCTATTGAGCCGTTTAGCCACGCCCATCCAATAGAAGTATATAGGATGTTAAATGACCCCACTGCAGAGGTGTGTGTTGAGTTTCGTTACCGTGGAGGCATCCTTTGCCTCTGAAAACTGTAATCGTATTTTCATGGCGTTGAATGCGTTGTCATGCCAACAGTATTTGATGATGGGTCATGAGTTGCAGAATGTAGCATCACCAAGGTCTTATGTCTCAGCTGAGTTAATTTCAGGTATAAATACTTAAGATTATGGGAGTAATCAGTGAAAGACTGAAGCAAGTGACTTCCTGTTGCCACTAGGTGGCGCTATGACTGTCACTAAATATGAGACTGTACATGTGTTCAGACCGGGACACTGAACAAGCATATTAAATTTGGAAAAGCTCAGACCATGTGGAGTCAAGTTATGAGGGTTTGAAATTTCATGGCGAAGGATCGAATGGTGAAGGAAATTGTCGGCGCCGCCACGGCCAAACCGGATCCCTAATCAGAAAGTTTTTGATAACTTTTCATCTCCAATGTCTGAAGATGTTTCTGAGTGAATTTGAAGTCGGTCAGATTAAATCTGTAGGAGGAGTTCGCTCAAATGTGATGCGTGGAAATCGCCCAAAACGCATATTCGATACAAAATGGCCGACTTCCTGTAGGAGTGAGGGTATGGGTACAAGAGACTTTTTTGTGCGTCTTTACACGATACATATGTGTACTGAATTTCGTTTGTCTAGGACAATCTCAGGGGTGGGGCTCGCTTTTTTAATTTTTCTAGGGGGCGCTACAGAGCCATTTTGCCACGCCCATTTATGCAAACCATAAAATATCAAATTTTTCGCCGGGCTGAACATGATTGCACATTTTGGTGACTTTTCGAGCACGTTTAGGGGGGCAAAAACGCGTTTACTTTATAGGAACTATAATAATTAAAACTGCAAGCAGTGATGAACGGGCCCTCGCGCCCCCACGTATGTCGGGCTGTGTCTCGGTCGGAGAATGTAGCATCACCAAGGTCTTATGTCTCAGCTGAGTTAATTTCAGGTATAAATACTTAAGATTATGGGAGTAATTAGTCAACGAATGAAGCAAGTGACTTCCTGTTGCCAGTAGGTGGCGCTATGACTGTCACTAAATATGAGACTGTACATGTGTTCAGACCAGGACGCTGAACAAGCATATTAAATTTGGAAAAGCACAGACCATGTGGAGTGAAGTTATGAGGGTTTGAAATGTCATGGCGAAGCATCGAAATTCGCTGCTTCACCACTGCAACCAGGAATGACGAGGGAAAAAGATTTTGATAAGTTGTCATCTCCAATGTCTCAAGATTACTCTGTGTGAATTTGAAGTGGATGGGATGAAATCTCTAGGACTAGTGCGTTCAAATATGAGGCCTGGAAATGACCAAAAAAATCACCAAAATATAGCATTTTTCCCAAGATGGCCGACTTCCTGTTGGACTTAGGGTATGGGTCCAAATGGCGTTTTTGTGCGTCTGGAGATGATACATAAACCTACCGAGTTTCATTCTTCTATGTCTATCGGGAAGGCTGAGGTGCAATTTTGAAATATTCAAGGGGGCGCTATTGAGCCGTTTAGTCACACCCATCCCATTGAAGTATATAGGATGTTAAATGAACCCACTCCAGACGTGTGTGTTGAGTTTCGTTACCGTGGAGGCATCCTTTGCCCCTAAAAACTGTAATCGTATTTTCATGGCGTTGAATGTGTTGTCATGGCAACGGTATTTGATGATGGGTCATGAGTTGCAGACTGTAGCATCACCAAGGTCTTATGTCTCAGCTGAGTTAATTTCAGGCATAAATACTTAAGATTATGGGAGTAATCAGTGAAAGACTGAAGCAAGTGACTTCCTGTTGCCAGTAGGTGGCGCTATGACTGTCACTAAATATGAGACTGTACATGTGGTCAGACTGGGACGCTGAACAAGCATATTGAATTTGGAAAAGCTGAGACCATGTGGAGTCAAGTTATGAGGGTTTGAAATTTCATGGCGAAGGATCGAATGGTGAAGGAAATTGTCGGCGCCGCCACGGCCAAACCGGATCCCTAATCAGAAAGTTTTTGATAACTTTTCATCTCCAATGTCTCAAGATGTTTCTGAGTGAATTTGAAGTCGGTCGGATTAAATCCCTAGGACGAGTTCGCTCAAATGCGATGCGTGGAAATCGCCGAAATCGCGGCAAAAACGCAGATTCGATACAAAATGGCCGACTTCCTGTAGGAGTGAGGGTATGGGTCCAAGAGACTTTTTTGTGTGTCTTGACACGATACATATGTGTACCGAATTTCGTTTGTCTAGGACAATCTCAGGGGTGGGGCTCGCTTTTTTAAATTTTCTAGGGGGCGCTACAGAGCCATTTTGCCACCGCCATTTTGGCGGACCTTAAAATATCAAATTTTTCGCCGGGCCGAACATGATTGCACATTTTGGTGACTTTTTGGGCACGTTTAGGGGGGCAAAAACGCGTTTGTTTAGGCAGAACGATAATAATAATTAAAACTGCAAGCAGTGATGAACGGGCCCTCGCGCCCCCATGCACCGCCCCGTACTCGCATGTCGGTGCGTGCTGCAGTCACACGGCAGACACAGCGGGCACGTAGAGGTCTTGGCACCTGGGCTTGTAATGAACGTTGTGTGATGGGGCTAACTCACATTGCATGTGTCCACTAGGTGGAGCTAGAGATCACCCACCAATTAGAGGTCATGTTGCAGTGTATGATGTGGAGAACACATCCTGTAAATTTCATGTAAATAGGATAATGTTTGTCATGTGAGGCTGACTTCCTGTGTTCAGTAGGTGGCGCTGTGTATTTCACACAGTATTGATGCATAGATGTGTTCAGGGCGGGACCCTCTACATGCATGATGAATTTGGTGTAGACAGGACAATGTCTGTAGGAGTTATAAGGACTTCCTGCCTCATGGCGAAGCATCGAAATTGTCCGCACAGCCACGCCCAACAAGAAGAAGTCTTAAAAAAGATTTTGATGACTCGCGTTATGTCTTAGCTGAGTCAATTTCAGGTGTAAATACTTAAGATTATGGGAGTAATCAGTGAAAGACTGAAGCAAGTGACTTCCTGTTACCAGTAGGTGGCGCTATGACTGTCACTAAATATGAGACTGTACATGTGTTCAGACCGGGACACTGAACAAGCATATGAAATTTGGAAAAGCTCAGACCATGTGGAGTCAAGTTATGAGGGTTTGAAATTTCATGGCGAGACATCGAAATTCGCCATGTCAACATGGCAACCAGGAATGACGGAGGAAAAAGCTTTTGATAACTTGTCATCTCCAATGTCTCAAGATGACTGTGTGTAAATTGGAAGTGGATGGGATGAAATCTCTAGGACTAGTTCGTTCAAATGTGATGCGTGGAAATGACCAAAAAATGCACCAAAATTGAGCATGTTTCCCAAGATGGCCGACTTCCTGTTGAACTTAGGGTATGGGTCCAAATGGTGTTTTTGTGCGTCTGGAGATGATACATAAACCTACCGAATTTCATTCTTCTATGTCAATCGGGAAGGCGGAGGTTCAATTTTGAAATATTCAAGGGGGCGCTATTGAGCCATTTAGTCACGCCCATCCCAATGAAGTATATAGGATGTTAAATGAACCAACTCCAGACGTGTGTGTTAAGTTTCGTTACCGTGGAGGCATCCTTTGCCTCTAAAAACTGTAATCGTATTTTCATGGCGTTGAATGCGTTGTCATGGCAACAGTATTTGATGGTGGGTCATGAGTTGCAGAATGTAGCATCACCAAGGTCTTATGTCTCAGCTGAGTGAATTTCAGGTGGAAATACTTAAGATTATGGGAGTAATTAATGAACAAATAACGCAAGTGACTTCCTGTTGCCAGTAGGTGGCGCTATGACTGTCACTAAATATGAGACTGTACATGTGTTCAGACCAGGACGCTGAACAAGCATATTAAATTTGGAAAAGCTCAGACCATGTGGAGTCAAGTTATGAGGGTTTGAATTTTCATGGCGAAGGATCGAAATTCGCCACGTCACCACGGCAACCAGGAATGACGAGGGAAAAAGCTTTTGATAACTTTTCATCTCCAATGTCTCAAGATGACTCTGTGTGAATTTGAAGTGGATGGGATGAAATCTCTAGGACTAGTTTGTTCAAATATGATAGCAAATTTGGCATTAAAATCAATATTTTGATTCAAAATGGCCGACTTCCTGTTGGTGTTAGGGTATGGGTCCAAGAGACTTTTTCGTGCGTCTTGACATGATGAACATGTGTACCGAATTTCGTTTCTCTATGTCAATCTGTCTCGAGGGGCTCGCTTTTATTGATTTTGTAGGGGGCGCTAGAGAGCCATTTTGCCACGCCCATTTGTGCAAACCATAAAATATCAAAATTTTCGCCGGGTCTGGCTTGCGTGCAAACTTTGATGACTTTTAAGGCACGTTCAGGGGGGCAAAAAGGGCGTTGTTTTGGGAGAAGAAGAAGAATAATTAAAACTGCAAGCAGTGATGAACGGGCCCTCGCGCCCCCATGCACCGCCTTGTACGCGCATGCCGGTGCATGCTGCAGTCACATGAGGACACAGCGGGTACGTAGACGTCTTGGCACCCGGGCTTGTAATGAATGTTGTGTGATGGGGCTAAGTCACATTGCATGTGTCCACTAGGTGGCGCTAGAGATCACCCCCCAATTATATGTCATGTTGCAGTGTGTGATGTGGAGAACACATCCTGTAAATTTCATGTAAATCGGATAATGTTTGTCATGTGAGGCTGACTTCCTGTGTCCAGTAGGTGGCGCTGTGTATTTGACACAGTATTGATGCATAGATGTGTTCAGGGCGGGACCCTCTACATGTGTGATCAATTTGGTGTAGACGGGACAATGTCTGTAGGAGTTATAAGGACTTCCTGCTTCATGGCGAAGCATCGAAATTGTCTGCACAGCCACGCCCAACAGGAAGAAGTCATAAAAAAGCTTTTGATAACTTGTCATCTCCAATGTCTCAAGATGACTCTGTGTGAATTTGAAGTGGATGGGATGAAATCTCTAGGAGTAGTTCGTTCAAATATGAGGCGTGGAAATGACCAAAACATTCACCAAAATTGAGCATTTTTCCCAAGATGGCCGACTTCCTGTTGGACTTAGGGTATGGGTCCAAATGGCGTTTTTGTGCGTCTGGAGATGATACATAAACCTACCGAATTGCATTCTTCTATGTCAATCGGGAAGTCTGAGGTTCAATTTTGAAATATTCAAGGGGGCGCTATTGAGCCATTTAGTCACACCCATCCCATTGAAGTATATAGGATGTTAAATGACCCCACTCCAGACGTGTGTGTTGAGTTTCGTTACCGTGGAGGCATTCTTTGCCCCTGAAAAGTGTAATCGTATTTCATGGCGTTGAATGCGTTGTCATGGCAACAGTATTTGATGATGGGTCACGAGTTGCAGAATGTGGCATCACCAAGGTCTTATGTCTCAGCTGAGTCAATTTCAGGTGTAAATACTTAAGATTATGGGAGTAATTAGTGAAAGAATGAAGCAAGTGACTTCCTGTTGCCAGTAGGGGGCGCTATGACTGTCACAAAATATGAGACTGCACATGTGTTCAGACTGGGACACTGAACGAGCAAAGTAAATTTGGAAAAGCTCAGACCATGTGGAGTCAAGTTATGAGGGTTTGAAATTTAATGGCGAAGGATCGAAATTCGCCGCGTCACCACGGCAACCAGGAATGACGGGGGAAAAAGCTTTTGATAACTTTTCATCTCCAATGTCTCAAGATGACTCTGTGTGAATTTGAAGTGGATGGGATGAAAACTCTAGGACTAGTTCGCACAAATATGATGGCACAATCTGCATTAAAATCAATAATTTGATTCAAAATGGCCGACTTCCTGTTGGTGTTAGGTTATGGGTCCAAGAGACTTTTTGGTGCGTCTTGACATGATGAACATGTGTACCGAATTTCTTTTCTCTATGTCAATCTGTGGCGAGGGGCTCGATTTTCTTGATTTTGCAGGGGGCGCTAGAGAGCCATTTTGCCACGCCCATTTATGCAAACCATAAAATATCAAATTTTTCGCCGGGTCTGGCTTGCGTGGAAACTTTGGTGACTTTTCAGGCACGTTCAGGGGGGCAAAAAGGCCGTTACTTTGTCAGAAGAAAAATAAAGGGGAATAATAATAACAAGCAGCGATGATCGGGCCCAAGCCCCCCCCACGCACCGCCCCGTACGCGCATGTCAGTGCGTGCTGCAGTCACACGGCAGACACAGCGGGCATGTAGACTTCTTGGCACCCGGGCTCCTAATCAACATTGTGTGATGGGGCTAAGTCACATTGCATGTGTCCACTAGGTGGCGCTAGAGATCACCCACCAATTATATGTCATGTTGCAGTGTGTGATGTGGAGAACACATCCTGTAAATTTCATGTAAATCGGATAATGTTTGTCATATGAGGCTGACTTCCTGTGTCCAGTAGGTGGCGCTGTGTATATGAAGCAGTATTGATGCATAGATGTGTTCAGGGCGGGACCCTCTACATGCGTGATCAATTTGGTGTAGGTGGGACAATGTCTGTAGGAGTTATAAGGACTTCCTGCTTCATGGCGAAGCATCGAAATTGTTTGCACAGCCACGCCCAACAGGAAGAAGTCATAAAAAAGCTTTTGATAACTTTTCATCTCCAATGTCTCAAGATGATTGTGTGTGAATTTGAAGTGGATGGGATGGAATCTGTAGGACTAGTGCGTTCAAATATGAGGCCTGGAAATGACAAAAAACTCACTAAAATATAGCATTTTTCCCAAGATGGCCGACTTCCTGTTGGACTTAGGGTATGGGTCCAAATGGCGTTTTTGTGCGTCTGGAGATGATACATAAACCTACCGAATTTCATTCTTCTATGTCAATCGGGAAGGCTGAGGTTCAATTTTGAAATATTCAAGGGGGCGCTGTTGAGCCGTTTAGCCACGCCCATCCCATTGAAGTATATAGGATGTTAAATGACCCCACTCCAGACGTGTGTGTTGAGTTTCATTACTGTGGACGCATCCTTTGCCCCTAAAAACTGTAATCGTATTATCATGGCGTTGAATGCGTTGTCATAGCAACGGTATTTGATGATGGGTCATGAGTTGCAGAATGTAGCATCACCAAGGTCTTATGTCTCAGCTGAGTTAATTTCAGTTATAAATACTTAAGATTATGGGAGTAATCAGTGAAAGACTGAAGCAAGTGACTTCCTGTTGCCAGTAGGTGGCGCTATGACTGTCACTAAATATGAGACTGTACATGTGTTCAGACCGGGACACTGAACAAGCATATTAAATTTGGAAAAGCTCAGAGCATGTGGAGTCAAGTTATGAGGGTTTGAAATTTTATGGCGAAGGATCGAATGGTGAAGGAAATTGTCGGCGCCGCCACGGCCAAACCGGATCCCTAATCAGAAAGTTTTTGATAACTTTTCATCTTCAATGTCTCAAGATGTTTCTGAGTGAATTTGAAGTCGGTCGGATTAAATCCCTAGGACGAGTTCGCTCAAATGCGATGCGTGGAAATCGCCGAAATCGCGGCAAAAACGCAGATTCGATACAAAATGGCTGACTTCCTGTAGGAGTGAGGGTATGGGTCCAAGAGACTTTTTGGTGCGTCTTGACACTATACATATGTGTACCGAATTTCGTTTGTCTCGGACAATCTCAGGGGTGGGGCTCGCTTTTTTTAATTTTGTAGGGGGCGCTACAGAGCCATTTTGCCACGCCCATTTATGCAAACCATAAAATATCAAATTTTTCGCCGGGCCGAACATGATTGCACATTTTGGTGACTTTTGGGGCACGTTTAGGGGGGCAAAAAGGCCGTCGTTTTGCCAGAACGAGAATAATAATAATAATCGGTACGATTACAATAGGGCCTTCGCACTGTAGTGCTTGGGCCCTAATAAAGAATCGCACGAAAAACAATAGGGCCTTCGCACTGTAGTGCTTGGGCCCTAATAATCTTGACAGATACAATAGGGCTTCGCGCTGGTCAGCGCTCGGGCCCTAATAAAGAATCGCACGAAAAACAATAGGGCCTTCGCACTGTAGTGCTTGGGCCCTAACTATCTAACTATCATTTCTTCCCACAAGTGATGAAAAATAATCTCAGATTTTGATTTTAACTAATATTTATGTTTAACAGCTGTGGTTAACCCTCCTGTTGTCCTCCCGGGTCAAATTGACCTTATCTCTTTTGACTGTTCCTTCCTTCCTTCCTTCCTTCCTTCCTTCCCTCTTTCTTTAATTTTTCCTTCCTTCTTCCCCTCCACCCTTCTTTCTTTGCTCCCTCCTCCTTCCATCCTTTCTTCCTTCCTCCCTCCCTCCTTCCTTCCTTCCTTCCTTCCTTCCTTCCTTCCTTCCTTCCTTCCTTCCTTCCCTCTTTCTTTAATTTTTCCTTCCTTCTTCCCCTCCACCCTTCTTTCTTTGCTCCCTCCTCCTTCCATCCTTCCTTCCTTCCTCCTTTCCTTCCTCCCTCCCTCCTTACTCCTTTCCTTCCTTCCTTCCTTCCTTCGCTCCTAAATTCCTTACTCTTTTCGTCCTTACTCTTTTCCTTCCTTCCTTCCTTCCTTCCCTCTTTCTTTAATTTTTCCTTCCTTCTTCCTCTCCTCCCTTCTTTCTTTGCTCCCTCCTCCTTCCATCCTTCCTTCCTTCCTCCTTTCCTTCCTTCCTCCCTCCCTCCTTACTCCTTTCCTTCCTTCCTTCCTTCCTTCACTCCTAAATTCCTTACTCTTTTCGTCTTTACTCTTTTCCTTCCTTCCTTCTGTCCTTCCTTGACCTGAGGACAACAGGAGGGTTAAATGTCTTTTTCAGGCATATCTGACCACTGGAAAGGTTCGTTCTTCATAAAGTCACCAAAAAACCCACTGTTATCCCTCACAGATGGGAAGTGTGTTTGTGACTATAAATATACAATATGAAATATACATTTACTGTGAGGAGAGGGCAAGGCAATGCAGCTTTATTTATACACAGGAGCAACTCAATGTGCTTTACAATAAAAATTAAATATCAGATGATTTAACAGTAAGAAGCCGAGGCATAAAAAAAACATACAATTTAAAATAAATAACAAAATAAAACCCAAATATAATAAAAAAGGAGATAAAAAGTACAATTGAACAGTAAAAATTGGAAACATTAAAACACACTATTAAAAAAAAAAGCCTAAAAAAGAGAGAGAGAGAGAGAAAGAAAACAAAAAGCTAGACTATAAAATATGAGAGTACATTGCTCATGATGTTAATTAATTTAGTCTTTAACATCAAATTAAGTTTTAATAAATCGGTCTATGAAGCAGCCTGGGAGTGTGTGTGTGTGTGTGAGTGTGAGTGTGTGTGTGTGTGTGTGTGGCTCTTTACTGTAAATATCCAGACACAAAAAAAAAAGAAAAAAGCACAAAGTCAGCAGTTTTATAGATTCACTGTGTAAAAAAACAAAAAAAAGGGCTTTAATGATGTCATATTGCCACCGGTAGGAATCCCTTCACACACACACACACACACACACACACACACACACACACACACAACACTGATTATGTAACTGAGAAGCTAAGTGAGTTGTCAGGCGGGGGAGGAGAGTGTGAATATAAACACCAGTGACCTCAATCTGACCTAATTTCCCACGATGCCTCCCCCTCCCCCTCCCTCTCCCTCTTTCTCTGTCTGAGCTCTGAGCTCTTACTGTACGGCAGCAGCTCGCTAACTTTTTTTTTTTTTACATTAAGGACTTAAACTGACACAAATTTAGACCATGGACCCTCCAAATGATGAGATCCCCCTTGAGCCCCCCCACTTTGAGCCCCACTGTTGTATATTATAGTCAGACTTTAATATTGCTCTATAAACACTGTAATTACACATTTGGGGAAAATTTAGTGAACGCTAGAATTTTATTTATTCTTAACCTTCCTGTCGTCCTCCCGTGTCAAATTGACCCATCTGTTTTGACTGTTCCTTCCTTCCTTCCTTCCTTCCTTCCTTCCTTCCATCTGTCCTTCTTCTCTCCTTCTCTCTTTCTTTCCTTCTTCTCTCTTTCCTCCCTTCCTTCTTTCCTTCCTCCATCCCCCTTCCTTCCTTCCTTCCTTCTGTCCTTCCTCCCCCTACCTTCCTCTCTTTGTTCTTCTCTCTTTCCTCCCTTCCTTCTTTCCTTCCTCCATCCCCCTTTCTTCTTTCCTTCCTCCCCCCTACCTTCCTACCTTACTTACTTCTTTCCTCCCTCCCTCCGTCCTTCCTTCCTTCCTCCCTTCCTTATTTCCTTTCCTCCTTTCCTTCCTTCCTTCTTTCCTTCCTTCCTCCATCCCCTTTCTTCCTTCTGTCGGTTCCTTCCTTCTTTCCTTTACTCCCTTCCTTCCCTCCTTCCTCCCTCCCTCCCTCCCTTCCTTCCTTCTTCCTCCCTTCCTTCCTCCCTGCCTTCTTTCCTTTACTCCCTTCCCTCCTTCTTTCCTCCCTTCCTCCCTTCACTCGAACACAACAGGAGGGTTAAGAGAGGAATAAATTAACATTAATATTTTAACAGCATCAGTGACTAAAGAAAAAAGGTCAATAATCAGCTTTGAAAGACACAGAATGAAGGTTTTCCAGCTGCACAGTTTATATTAGATCCTCTTGTTTCTGTCGTGCTTTCGGTTTTCGTGCAGCAGGATGTCGCTGCAATTATGATCTAATCTGCTGGTCTGCAGGAATTTGTTGGTCCTCTAAACAATGAAGAGAAAAAAAGAATAAAGTGTATAAAGGTGAACTCAACAAGAAAAAATAACCAGCCTGGTGCAAACTCTCTCTTTCAGATGTTTCATATTGCATTCACATACATATACATATAATAATAATGATGATAATAATAACTTTTATTTATATAGGACCTTTCAAAATAAAGGTACAAAGTGCTTTATTATAAAAACAGATAAAGCAAGTAAAAGAGCCAAAGCAGAAATATCGACAATATACAACAAATAAATTTATTATATATTTATTATTATAAATTATTCCTTCCTTCCTTCCTTCCTTCCTCCCTCCTTCTTTCCTTCCTTCCTCCCTCTCCCTCCCTCCTTCCTTCTTTCCTTTCCTCCCTTCCTTCCTCGCTCCCTCCCTCCTTCTTCCCTTTCCTTCCTTCCTTCCTCGCTCCCTTCCTTCCTTCTTTCCTTTCCTCCCTTTCTTCCTCCATCCCTTCCTTCCTCCCTTCCTTCTTCCTCCCTTCCTTCCTCCCTCCCTTCCTCCCTTCCTTACTTGACTCAAGGACAACAGGAGGGTTAAGCTCCATTGAAATAAAATCAATGCTTTAACAATATTTTAAATGTAACAGTGAAAATTAAGTCTTTGTCTGCATTAAAATACATTTAAAATAAATAAAATTGACATTCATATCTACATATAGATTCGATAAGGATATATCATTCAGCCCTAGTGTGATGTGTTGTCTTCTCCTTGTTCCAGTGTTTTCTACCAGCTCCAGTTTGTGTATATTTCGCCTGCTGATGCCCAAAAATAATAATTACAATAATCAAACCAGGAAGTGATAAAAAGCACAGATGACATTTATGATAATGACACCTTAAACCCTTTGTTCTCAGCAGGTTTTCTTTCTGTTCTCTCTCTGCAGCCAACTCGGGTTCCCTGCAGGGTCCCAACACCCCTCAGTCCAGCAGCAGCTCTCTGGCCGAGGCCCCCATAGAAATGAAGCCCCCGACCCCGGCCTCCACCCCCCACAGCCAGATGGGCCCTCAGCCTGTCAACAGGTAAGGAGGAAATTCATCACTTATCTTTATCTTTTTGGGATTTTCTCCTCAGATTACCAAATGTTCTTGTGCATTTTGGTTCAGTTTAAAATACAAAATCCACAATCTGTAGTAGTAAATACACTTAATCTGTCTAAACCATAGACTGTATAAAAGAAATGGACGTAACATCCGTGACGTCACCCATTGGTTTGTGGACTGATGCTCGGAAGCCAATAGTTTTGAATCTGTGCAGCGCCATCTTGAAAATTTCAGGTGCATGCTGGGAAAAATAAAAACACGGATTCTACTTATATGGGCATGAGGCGGGGCCATGGGCGGAGCGGGTGAGGTTGCTATGGTTGCAAGGGCTGGATCTCGAGGACATTGGTCAATCAACCTGTCAATCAGGACGTAGCCACGCCCTAATGCATACCCTGCTTTATCGTCAAATATAAAATCAGGGAGACCAAAATGTCCCAAATGAACATCATACTGCATTGAAGAAGGCTTTAAACTAGCGATTGAGACCATAAACACATTTTGAAAACGTTTACTGAGGTTAGAAATCAAGTGAGAAGTTGGTGAATTCTCCATTGACTTGTATAGAGACGGTCGCCCCCTGGTGGCCTTTTGATAGAATGCAGTTCTAAGTTACTTCCGCGTTGGCCTCATTTCAGAGGACCAGAGCTCCCCGCCTGGGTGTGACGCATATATAAAGAGAAGATATTCCTTTTATTAGTCCCACAATTGGGGGAAATTAGCATTATTACAGCAGCAAGTGGACAGTAGAATAGAAGAGCAGCAATAAGAGAACAATAAAGAAGAACGTCATCTGCATAACAACTGGCAATAATATCATGCCTGTGGAAGATTTAAAAATAGCACGTATAAAATGAACTATAGATGGCCCATGATCCAGCCTCGTGGCACACCACATCTTAAATAAACACAGACGAGACACCCAGGAGGCCAAAACTATTCAGATTTTAAGGGTAAGAATGAATGTGGGTCTAAAATGGAAACATGAGGCTGAGTGCCACGTTAGTCTACAGCTAAACAGTAATTTAAATCTCCTCCATCACGTTGTCTTATTTCTAAATACAGAATATGTTCATAAATATTTTTTTCTAACACTGTGGCGATTTGTTTTCTGGCTCCCTGCTGTGAGCACAGATGTTGGTTTAGAAACTCAAGAGAAAGCTTGTTACCAGCTACAACACTGGCAAAATATCTCCTATAGAGCTGCAATGATAAATATTTTCTTTAAAGTCCGTGTAAAGTAAGAATAACTGTTTTCTGAGTTTGACATACCACAGAAAAGTGTGTTGTTAACCACCCTGCCAAATTTGAATGATTAAAAAAAATCGCCAAATATATGAAATTAGGCTTCAAAGTTGTGTAAAACTCAGCCTCTTTCTCTGCTCCCAAACGCTGTGGGGGTGCCCGTCGAGTCCGCTGAAGCCCCGCCCCCTACCAAGTGTCACCTGTCAATCAAAGTCACCACCTCTACCAGAAACATGGACGCTATGTCTGAGAGCTTTCTGCTGCTAGCTCGGCGGCTAGCTTGGTGGCTAACTCGGCGGCTAGCTCGGTGGCTAACTCAGCGGCTAACTTGGCTAACTGGCTAACTGTAGACTGTAGTAGTAGTAGAGTGTGCTGAATGTATTTCTACCTCTACAGCAGCAGGGGCGGGTTTATGCTAATCACTAAATCCCGAACACAGAAATGTTGAAACACAGTTTGTGAAGCCTAGCTCCACAATTCAAATCTAAATGGTTGAAATGCTTTTTACACCTTTTTTAGAAATACATTCATGACCTATTTAATGTGTTTAGAAGAAAATGTCTGAATTCACTTTACACGGGCTCATCAAAAATGGGAAAAGTTCACTAGATTCAGCTCGTTGTCTGAATGTCGTTTTAATGCTTCTGCTGTGGTTTAATGTTCAGGAACATGGTCGGAGTGAGCATCCAGGACCCGTTCTCTGAAGGCAACGATCCAGCTTTCCACAACAAGCGAGGCCCGGGACCCGGCGGCGCCCCCTACCAGCAGGGAGGAGGTCCTGCAGACCCCTCCATGAGGATGCAGTACGAGGCCAACAAAGACCCATTTGGAGGACAGAGGAAAGGTGAGGAGACGAGAAACATGAAATACATGAACACACTTTATTTCAGTACTTTTAACCTTCCTACCGTCCTCCCGGGTCAAATTGACCCCGTCAGTTTTGACTGTTCCTTCTTTCCTCCCTTCCTTCCTCCTTTCCTTCCTTCCTTCTTTCCTTGCCCCCCTCTCTCCCTTTCCTTCCTTCTTCCTCCCTTCCTTCCATCCTTCCTTCCGTCTTCCTTCCTTCCTTCCTTTCTTCTTCCTCCCTTCCTTCCTCTTTTCCTTCCTTCCTCCCTCCTTCCCGTCTCCCTCCCTTCCATGCTTCCTTCCTTCTTCCTCCCTTCCTTCCATCCTTCCTTCCGTCTTCCTCCCTTCCTTCCCGTCTCCCTCCCTTCCATGCTTCCTTCCTTCTTCCTCCCTTCCTTCCATCCTTCCTTCCGTCTTCCTCCCTACCTTCTTCCACCCTTCCTTCCTTGACTCCAGGACAACAGGAGGGTTAATCAATCATAAATTATTACTTATCATGTGTGATACAAACAAACACAGTATATCTCTAGTCTCTTTTAGCCAAATTAGAGTTAAAACTTGCTGTAACTCCTTCAGCTCTTAGAAAAATACAAATAAACAGACAAAAAATAGAAGTTTGCAGCAGCCACCGAGCTGAACAATCCTGACAAAAGTGGCCCTTAGTTGGACGTAATTGCTGCCTCCTGATTTAACTTGCTCTAAAAATAAGCGCACATGTAGTGACTCAACAATAAATATATAAAGGGAGACAGTAAAGAACCAGTTTCAGTCCAGTTTGTACATTATTTAGTCACTGACTGAACTCTGCTGCCCCCTGGTGGTCAAAGCATGAACTGTCTCTCCATCAGGTTCAATACAGCATTTCAATTTTTTTTAGTTTTAACTCATATTGCGTGAACATTTCATCACCACTGAGTGTTTCTGCATCATCTATATCAGGTTTTAGATTGAGCTCCTTCCTTCCAGGCAGCTGATGGTTCATTTCTTTTCTGTGGAAGAAATGAGCCGACAGGGATTTAAAAACTTACTGCTGCAATAAGAAGAAGATCGACAGCAGTCAGCAGGATTTTATAGCAGCCAGTCTCTGATTACACATTGACTAAATATTAAAAAGATAAAACATATACAGGTGAAGACATTAAAAAGGTTACAAATGAAAAATATAATGTATTTATTTAAAAGAAAACAAGTTAATAAAGCTGATTGAAGGTTATTTTTTTCTTAGAAGATTTGTGAATTATGTGTAAATATAAATAGACAAAGGGGGAAAAAGGAATCATAAAAGTAAAATAAATATAGTACAGCCTGAGAAGCCTCATATAGCTCCCATATAACCTCCTCCATACAAAACAATACAAGCTACAAGCAGTAAGAATTCATATCACATTAATAATTAACATTAAGAATTCATACCAGAATGAAATCAACAAAGAAACACATCAAAAAAACGGAGGGAAAGAGGGAAAAAATAGTTTTGAACATCTTAAAATAATGAAATAAAATAAACAGGCTTTGATTATAACAGAACAGAAATGACAGAAAATCAATAAACATCCAGTGTTTGAAAGGATGAAGTAAATCCACCTTTTTTTAAAAACTCTAACAGTCACTTCAAAGCTAAAACTAAACTAAACAAATAAAAAAACAACACAAATGAATAAAGAAATATAAACATACTCAAATACTCATTTTAACTTCTACTAAATGAACTCCTCTCTCCTCCTCTGTCCTTTTCCAGGACCAGGACCCAGCGAGGCCTTCGGTCCTGGACAGATGCCCAGCGGTGCCATGCAGGACATGTACCCCCGCGGGCCACCCTCGGGGCCCCTGACAGGGATGGGACCTCGGCCACAGTTCCCCTTCGGCCCCGGTTACGAACGGAGGTAAAATACTTGTTAATGTCAATCAAGACCATAAATGTGAGAAGTGGTCAATATGAGGACGATGCGTTTAGTTGTAATAGGAGGAATCAGTACAGCAAGAAAAACAGGTTTAACCTTCGCGTCGTCCTCCCGTCTGTTTTGACTGTTCCTTTCTTCTCATCCCTCTTTCTTTCCGTCTGTACTTCCTCCATCCCCCTTTCTTCCCTCCGTCTTTCCTTCCCTCCCTCCTACCTTCCTTCCTTCTTTCTTTTCCTCCCTTCCTTCCATCTGTACTTCCTCCATCCCCCTTTCTTCCCTCCTTCTTTCCTTCCCTCCTTCCTTCCTTCCTTTCCTTCCTTCCTTCCTCCCTTCCTCTTTTCCTTTCTCCCTCCCTCCTACCTTCGTTCTTTCCTTTCCTCCCTTCCTTCCTTCATCCCTCCCTCCTTCCTTCCTTTCTTCCTTCTTCCTCCCTTCCTTCCCTCCTTCCTTCCTCCCTTCTTTCCTTCCTTCTTCCTCCTTTCCTTCCCTCCTTCCTCCCTCCTTTCCTTCCTTCTTCCTCCCTTCCTTCCCTCCTCCCTCCTTTCCTTCCTTCTTCCTCCTTTCCTTCCCTCCCTCCCTTCCTTCCTTGACTCGAGGACAGCAGGAGGGTTAATGTTCATTTTGGCTCCTGACTTTTGCTTTAAAACAAATTTTAAAATCTTAGGAACTGTTTCTCTAACTTCCTGTGTGTGTTTGTGTCCTGCAGGCCGGACCATGCGATGGGGCCGGAGGGAGGAGGTCAGAACAGCATGGGCCCCTCTGGAAACGAAGCGGGCATGTACCCCGCCAACAGATACCCCCACCAGAGGTAAGAGATGAGCTGGGAGAGAGAAACAATGATCGAGTTTGTTTAGTTTTGTTATCTAAGGGTTACATCGTCTTAGTGGAGTATAAATAAAGTTTCTCTCTCCGTCTCTTTTTAGACACGGACACGACGGCTACGGGCAGCAGTTTCCTCACAACATGGCCTACGGTTCCCATCAGCCCCTGTACCCCCAGCAGCAGGTGAGTGATACACGTCAGACTTTACAAGACAATAGCTGAAAAACGTTTAATTGTATATTTATTTATATTCTCCAAATAATTTAATGTTTCTTAATTTGAAATGAACCTTCCCAACACGTCCAGCACAGAGAAATTAAATGTGTCAGGGAGCTCTGAGATTACGTTACGATCTGGAGACGTGAACACAAACCGACAGGAGGAAGAGTTCTTACATCGATGATTTATGGATCTTCTGTTTGTGTCTGCAGGGCTACAAGCGTCCGATGGAGGCGATGTATCCGCCCGCTAAGCGTCATGAAGGCGAGGCGTTCGGGGTGCAGCAGTTTGGCTCCCAGCAGCCTGAGATGTTCGGCCCCTACGGGGGAGCAGGGGGGGGCTACATGGGCCCCGAGCGGCGGCCGGTCCAGGGCCAGTACCCGTATCCGTACAACCGAGACCGCCAGGGGCCCCCGCAGCACGGCATGATGGGCTCAGGAGCTCCGGCGGTGTCTGGTGGTCCCGGTGAGGGGCCGCAAGCCAACATGTGGCACCCCAGGACAGAGATGGGCTTCCCGTTCAGCCGGCAGGGCCAGGGGCCCCCGTTCCCCGGCATGGGCCGAGGGGAAGACCAGGAGGGCAGGGCCCCCCAGGACGGCCAGTGGCCGCCCAGTCACCCGGGGCAACGCCAACCGCCGTTCCCGTCCCACTCCTCTTCCTCCTCCTCATCTTCCCCCTCCATGCCCCCCATACCCTCCAGACAGCCCCCCTCCTCCTTCCAGGCCGCGCCTATCGTCCCTAACCATGTGACCCGCTCTCTCAGCCCCTCCTTCTTCCCGCGGCCCCTGGGTGGCTCTCTGTCCCCCAACAGCGCCCCCTACATGCCCTCCATCAAGAAGCCGGGCCCCGGCCCAGCACCCGGTCAGGGACCCCTCCCCCTCCACAGAGACGTCAGCTTTCCCCCTGGCTGCACCGAAGCCACGCCTCCAAAACTGAAGCCACGACGCCGGCTCACCGCCAAGGACACGGGTCAGTGATTTATACACGCTAACAACATGCTAACAACATGCTAACAACACGCTAACAACATGCTAACAACAGGCTAACAACATGCTAACAACATGCTAACAACACGCTAACAACAGGCTAACAACAGGCTAACAACGTGTTACCATTCAGGTCAAACCATCTCAGCTCAGAGTAACATACATGATCACACTAACATACGTGACCGGTCAGATAATGTTAACGAACGTCTTCTCTGTGATTGAATTTCGTCCAATCAGGAACCCCGGAGGCGTGGCGGGTGATGATGTCACTGAAGTCCGGCCTATTAGCAGAGAGCACCTGGGCTCTGGACACCATCAACATCCTGCTGTATGACGACAGCACAGTGGGCTCCTTCAGCCTCCCACAGGTACAACACACACACACACACACACACAGTAACAAACAGACACACACACACACACACACACAGTAACACACACACACACACACACAAAACTTCACCATATAACATTATTCTAACGTTCTTGTTCTCCTCCTGCAGCTGCCTGGTTTCCTCGAGATCATCGTAGAGTTTTACCGTCGCTGCCTCATCCAGATCTTCGGCATCCTGGAGGAGTACGAGGTGGGGTCAGAGGGTCAGCGTGCCCTGCTGGGACCCCTCCCAGACCTTCTCAAAGAGGAGGAGGTGCCAACTGAGTCTAACAGCCAATCACAGGAGGAACAGAGGATAGCGAGGAGGTCAGCGGAGGAGACGGTGAAGCTTCTTCTTTCAGCTGCGCCAGACATCAGCGGCGAGGAGACGAAGAACAACAACACCGCCGCCGCCGTCGTCAAGGAGGAGCCGGCAGAGCCCCGCCCCCAACAGGCCAGCAAGCACGACAAGCTGCCAATCAAGGTGGAGGAGACGGGGGAGGAGTGGCAGCAGGTGGAGGAGCGCTGGGCCGAGCTCAGCCGTCGAAACGGCTTCATCAGCGGCCTCCTGCACTGGAAGGCCGGAGGAGGAGACTCCACCACTCACATCCAGACGCACCTGGAGCCCCGAGCAGGAAACTCCGCCCGCCCAAACCCGCTGGAGAGGGAGGGGAGAGGTGGAGGAGGAGGAGGAGGAGGAGGAGAGGGAAGCAGTCAGGAGAGGGAGGGAGGAGCTGATGGACAAGAGGAGGAGGGAGGGGAGGAGCAGAACCAACAAGGTAAGTGATATTGAATTAGACATTATTGCTGCTTTTGATCAAATATTTTCTGATTGAATTTATTATAAGATATTAAACATACGATGACAATAACTACTAATTCTAATCATTAATCATCAGATATTAAATATATGATAACTAATAACACTAATGAGTAAGGGTCAGAAAATAACGTTTGTTGTAATACAGTTGTTACACCACTAGGTGGAGCCCTTGCTGTTATAATAAGATATCATTATATTAGTTTATTATAATAAGATTTAGTCTAAAACCTGTTTATTAACACATTGCACTTTTTAATGTCCAATATTGTGCAATAATAGTGTTTCATGCATGTGTGTGTAATATGCAAATATATTTTCTTTCACTTTAATCTGTGTAATAATATCATCTCAACCCTAACCCTACTCAATACCAGTATTACTCTTAATTAATAATGTCAGGATTATTTTATTATTATTTTTTTTTGCCAGGATTATTTTATTATATATTTTTTACTCTTATTGTTATTTTTCTTATTGCTGCTCTTCTATTTTACTGTCCACTTTGCTGCTGTAATAATGTGAATTTCCCCATTGTGGGACTAATAAAGGAATATATCTTATCTTATCTTAACACCAGTAATAAATAAAACAGGTGAACTTTCCCTTTAATGGTTTCACTGGACATCAGAGCTGGTTTTCATTTTAGAATTTTAGATATCTGCAGCTCTTCTGTGGTTATAAACTTGACATCATCATTTCTCTGACTCTCTTCTTTGTGTCTCTATCAGAGTGCGGAGGTCAGAGGTCACCGCCGGCTCAGAGTCCCATCAGCCAGCTGGAGGACGAGCCGCGCTGCTGGGACGAGGCTCCGCTCTCCACCGCCGAGAACTGGCAGGACTCCCTCGCCAAACGCTGCGTCTGCATCGCCAACATCGTGCGCGGCCTCTCCTTCGTCCCCGGCAACGACGCCGACATGTCGCAGCACCCGGGCCTGATCCTGATCCTGGGCCGTCTGGTTCTGCTGCACCACCACCACCCCCGCAGGAAACGGACGCTGCCCACCTACCAGCGGGAGGAGGAGCAAGGCTTGGCGTGCAGCCGGGACGAGTGGTGGTGGGACTGCCTGGCGGCGCTCAGGGAGAACACGCTGGTGACGCTCGCCAACATCGCCGGCCAGCTGGACCTGTCGCAGTACACCGAGAGCATCTGCCTGCCGATCCTGGACGGACTTCTGCACTGGATGGTTTGCCCGTCCGCCGAGGCCCAGGACCCGTTCTTCACGGTGGGCGGTTACTCCTCGCTCACGCCGCAGCGGCTGGTGCTGGAGAGTCTGTGCAAGCTGAGCATCCAGGACTGCAACGTGGACCTGCTGCTCGCCACGCCGCCGTTCGGCCGCCAGCAGAAGCTCTTCTCCACGCTGGTGCGGCTGGTCGGCGAGAGGAAGAGCCAGGTGTGCCGCGAGATGGCGGTGGCCGTCCTGTCCAACCTGGCGCAGGGCGACCCGACGGCGGCCCGGACCATCGCGCTGCTGAAGGGCAGCGTGGCGACTCTGATCGGCTTCCTGGAGGACAGCGTCGCCATGGCGCAGTACCAGCAGAACCCGCACAGCCTGCTGCACGCCGCCGCGCCGCCCGAGCCGCCGAGCATCAACATGATGTGTCACGCCGCCAAAGCGCTGCTGGCCATGGCGAAGGTGGAGGAGAACCGGGCGGAGTTCGTCCTGTACGAGAGCCGGCTGCTGGACATCTCGCTGTCGGCCGCGCTCAGCTCCTCGGTGGCGGCCATCATGTGTGAAGTACTGTTTAAAATCGGCCGCTCGTGACACGAACACCGCCACGGAGCGCGCTCAGTGACGCCGGAAGCAGCTCTGCCCATGTGACGAACTGGCTCCTATTATATTTTTATTTAAAGAAAAGAACACGAAAGGTTTTTACATACAAATGAAATATATATAGAATATATAAAAGCTCCTCGGCTCCATCTGCAAATGTTTATTTGGGATTTTTAAGTAATTTTAATACAAAAAAAAATATTTAATACTTGTATTTTTAATTTTTTATTCTTTGGTCAGTTTGTTGGTTGTTTTTTTTGTTTTTGTTTCGTTTTAACCAAAGTGTGACGAGGTGGAAAGCGCTCGGGTTCTGGCTCCTTGATGTTTTTTAAATGGATCGTGGTCGTTTGTTTCTGTTTGCGGGGCTGTTTTTTGGGGGTGGGGGTTAGTTAGGTTTATTTTTTGTGGCGGGGGGGGGGGGGGGGGGGGGGGGGCGTGGTCAGATTTATTTAAATAGTGACACATGTTGTAGATAAAGCCTCTCTCTCTTTTTATTATTTTTTTTCTTCATGTGGTGTGAGAGATGAAACACTGATGTTCAGTCATGTACTTTGTTCTGGTGCAATAGGACTTATCGGTTTGTTTTTCGGGGGGATTTTAAATGTGAATTATTTGACCATCTTTGCAGTTTGACCATCAGTATTTTTTTTTTTTTTTGCCGAACCACAGCAGTATCCAGCAAAAAAAAAAAAAAAAAGGCGGGGGAGGGGAGGTGGGGGGGGGGGGGCTGCGTCACTTTCTGTTTTTTTTTTTTTTTTTTACGTCTTGCTCCACACGCCAATCAAATCTTTAAAAAAAAAAAAAAAAAAAAAAATGGTTCCCTCCACTGTTCATCGTCCCTACTGTAAATATAGAAGATGTACATTTGGGCTCCAGCAGGTGGCGCCCCACCACCACGACTCAGTGATGGGGGGGGGGGAAGCTGGATAACGAATTTAAACGGTTGCCATTTATAATCACAACTCTCTCTCTCTCTCTCTCTCTCTCTCTGTATCTCTCTCTCTCTCTCTCTCTCTCTCTCTCTCTCTCTCTCTCTCTCTCTCTCTCTCTCTCTCTCTCTGCTCACCTTGAAGATTCAGTTTCTCTCCTCTCAGCAGGTGGAGGAAGCAAGTTTTTCTGTATTTAAAGTTTTAAAAAAAAAAGAAAAAAATATCAGTTTTTTTTGGGGGGGGGCGGGGGGGGGGGGGGCGGAGGGGGGTTGGCATGGGTGGGAAGGTGGTCGGATTTTTGAGAGACTGTATGATGTACAGGAAGTCCGAGTGCTGGACTGTACTTTCATTGTGAACTGACACAACTTCAGAACAGTTATAACAAAATGTAAAGAGAGAAACAACATGAGAATCTCTACATCCAGAAACGTCTCCTGTTTGATTTTGACCGTCTTGAAAATCTTCAAATGTTCCACAAAAACATGTTTGAAAAAAAATAAAACGTACATGAACTCTGGTTGAGCACTGTGAACGCAGCGCCGGGCTCGTTTTGTGAGAAGAAGAAGAAGACGATGACGAACAAAAACTTTTATTTTTTTTAGTAGTTGAAAATACAGGAAGTCTGAGTTTATTTCAATAATCCTCCTGTCGTCCTCCCGCGTCTGTTTTGACTCTTCCTTCCTTTCTTCCTTCCTTCCTCCTTTCCTTCCTTCCGTCTGTCCTCCCTCCCTTCCTTCTTTCCTTCCTTCCTTCCTCTTTTCCTTTCTCCCTCTGTCCTTCCTTCCTTTCCTTCCTCTTTTCCTTTCTCCTTCCTTCCTTCTTCTCTCCCTTCCTTCTTCCTCCTTTCCTTCCTGTCCTTCCTTCCTCCCTCCTACCTTCCTTCCTTTCCTTTCTCCCTCTGTCCTTCCTTCCTTTCCTCCCTTCCTTCTTCCCTCCTTTCCTTCCTTCTTCCTCCTTTCCTTCCTCCCTCCCTCCTTTCTTTCCTTCTTCCTCCCTTCCATCCTTCCTTCCCTCGTTCCTCCCTCCTTTCCTTCCTTCCTCCCTCCTTTCCTTCCTTCTTCCTACCTTCCATCCTTCCTTCCCTCCTTTCCTTCTTCCTCCTTTCCTTTCCTTCCTTCTTCCCTCCTTTCCTTCCTTCTCTCCCTCCTCCCTCCTTTCCTTCCTTCTTCCTTCCTTCCTCCCTTCCTTCCTTGACTCGAGGACAACAGGAGGGTTAATCCTGAAAATAAAACACAATTTAAGAGTTTGATGGTTAAAAAAGTGAAAAGATCCAAACTTTGCTGTTTTTACATCTTAATCTTTACTGGGGAATAAATAATGAAATAAAACAATTCATAATTTTCCTAAAAAGTCATGATATATTTCAGAATAAAGTTATTTTACGTTACTAGTCAAAATACTTTTGAATTTTTGAAGAATAAAATAATGCTTTTATAAGTAAAATAATCTAATAACATGTACATGAAGTTTGTGTAAAGTATAAATTTACATGTAAAAAGTCACATTTAATTATTTATGTAATAAATCTAAATGTGAAAAGTTGTAATTTTACATGTAAAATCAAAATTTTAAGAATAAAATAATAATTTCAAAAGTTACATAAAAATGGTTATAGTTTTACACTTTCTGGGGAATAAATAATGACACATTAAAATGTTAAAAAATATTAAAAACCAAAAAATAATAATATATTTGAGAATAAAGTTATTTTATGTCAAAATATTTTCAGAATAAAGGTACACATTTATTTACACATAAGTCACATTTTAAAATTGATTTCATGAATCTACATGTTAAAATCAAAATGTTAAGAATAATTATAAATAATGTAAAAAAAAAGAAATGATTAAGGTCATAATTTTACACTTTCAAGATTTTAAGATTAATTTTATTGTGTTGTGAGTGAAATGAAACACTTCTGTCAATGCATTAAAATACAGTAATAAAAAAACAAACATTAGCCAATAAAACATATTAAAACAGTTTAACAGCAGTTCAGAATATAGAAAAATGTCCATTAATATGTTTATGTGATAAAAACAAACTCTACTATAATTATTTCAGCCTTTGTATGAGAGTCATGTTGATGCTTCACACCTTATCAGACTCCAGATCAGCTGCTGAAACTTTAAATTCTTTAAAATAATGATGATTAAAAAAGGGAAAGATTTGCTTGTATTACTTTTTCTCCTCCAGCTGCTGTTTGTCTCCACAGATCTTCAGTTTCATCGTCAGTCTCTGATCTTCAACTCGTCCTGTGTGTAAGTCGACTTTCAACAAACCAACTCAGAAACATGAAGCTGATGATCAACTAAACATCCGGACGTAGAAGAATACAAACATGGTGGCTTGTATAAGAATGAATGAGATAAAATCTAAATGGTATATTTCCAGCCCAGTGGTTCAGTACGTGATGCTACTTTATATTTTTTACTCCACTATATTTATTTAACAGCTTTAGTTACTTTTCAGATGAAGATTTGACACAATGGATAATATAACAAGCTTTTAAAATACAACACATTGTTAAAGATGAAACCAAAAAGCAGTGTGTAGTCAGGCTCACATTTCAGATGTCTGAGTTGTTAACAGCTCCACCAAATACTGATTTTTCTTTCTAAACTTCTCCTGTCTACAGTTAGCCAGTTAGCTGAGTTAGCAGATGAGCTAGCCGCCGAGTTAGCCGCCGAGCTAGCAATCGAGGTAGCCGCGATCGGGGAACACGCTCCCTATATAAAGTAATGTAATCTAGCTAACTGTATGTAAAGTAGTGTAAACTAGCTAACTGTATGTAAAGTAGTATAAACTAGCTAACTGTATATAAAGTAGTGTAAACTAGCTAACTGTATATAAAGTAGTGTAAACTAGTTAACTGTATGTAAAGTAGTATAAACTAGCTAACCATATATAAAGTAGTATAAACTAGCTAACTGTATATAAAGTAGTGTAAACTAGCTAACTGTATATAAAGTAATGTAAACTAGCTAACTGTATATAATGTAGTATAAACTAGCTAACTGTATATAAAGTAGTATAAACTAGCTAACTGTATATAAAGTAATGTAAACTAGCTAACTGTATATAAAGTAGTATGAACTAGCTAACTGTATATAAAGTAATGTAAACTAGCTAACTGTAGGCAATATAAAGTAGTATAAACTAGCTAACTGTAGATAAAGTAGTATAAACTAGCTAACTGTATATAAAGTAGTGTAAACTAGCTAACTGTATATAAAGTAGTATAAACTAGCTAACTGTATATAAAGTAGTGTAAACTAGCTAACTGTATATAAAGTAGTGTAAACTAGCTAACTGTATATAAAGTAGCATAAACTAGCTAACTGTATATAAAGTAGTATAAACTAGCTAACTGTATATAAAGTAGTGTAAACTAGCTAACTGTATATAAAGTAGTGTAAACTAGCTAACTGTATATAAAGTAGTGTAAACTAGCTAACTGTATATAAAGTAGTATAAACTAGCTAACTGTATATAAAGTAGTGTAAACTAGCTAACTGTATATAAAGTAGTGTAAACTAGCTAACTGTATATAAAGTAGTATAAACTAGCTAACTGTATATAAAGTAGTGTAAACTAGCTAACTGTATATAAAGTAGTATAAACTAGCTAACTGTATATAAAGTAGTGTAAACTAGCTAACTGTATATAAAGTAGCATAAACTAGCTAACTGTATATAAAGTAGTATAAACTAGCTAACTGTATATAAAGTAGTGTAAACTAGCTAACTGTATATAAAGTAGTGTAAACTAGCTAACTGTATATAAAGTAGTGTAAACTAGCTAACTGTATATAAAGTAGTATAAACTAGCTAACTGTATATAAAGTAGTGTAAACTAGCTAACTGTATATAAAGTAGTGTAAACTAGCTAACTGTATATAAAGTAGTATAAACTAGCTAACTGTATATAAAGTAGTATAAACTAGCTAACTGTATATAAAGTAGTATAAACTAGCTAACTGTATATAAAGTAATGTAAACTAGCTAACTGTATATAAAGTAGTATAAACTAGCTCCACCTCCAGCAGCTACAACAGTAACATGCTGCTCTAACACTGATGCTTCACTATTAATAATCTAATGATGTCATATATAATAATATATCACTACTTTTACTGTAATACTGCATACTACATCACTCATAATACTGCAGTACTTTTACTGAATTAGAGGAGTTAGAGAGTATTTCTTCACTGTTTCAGAAACATAAAGCATCATGTTTATATTTAGTTGTGATGTTATCGGTGTGAAAGGTCGTCTCTTTAATGTCAGACTTGTCATGACTTCGCCTCCAGACTTCCTTCTGTCCGTCTGAAGACTTGAACGCAGCAGCAGCAGAGATAACTGAATTTCACACCGCCGCAGGCTGAAATATTTATAAACTCGACTGTTTCTGTCCAACATGACTTGTGAGGGACGTTCTGCAGCTCTGGAAACATTTTGTACCAAATGAATCCTGATGGTTTCTACGATTTAAAAAGTTATCGAGTATTCAGATCCTAAAGTAAAAGAAGCGATAGAAACACTTCCTGTCGTCCTCCCGGGTCAAACTGACCCCGTCTGTTTTGACTGTTCCTTGTTTCCTCCCTTCCTTCCTTCTTTCCTTCCCCTACCATCCTTCTTTCCTTCCTTCCTTCTTTCCCTCCTTCCTTTCCTTCTGTCCTCCCTCCCTCCTTCCTTCCTTCCTGCCTTTCCTCCCTCCCTCATTCCTTTCCTCCCTCCCTCCTTCTCTTTCTTTGCTCCCCCCACCATCCTCCCTTCCTTTCCTCCTTTCCTTCCTTCCCTCTTTCCTCCCTCCGTCCCTTCCTTGTTCCTCCCTTCCTTCCACCTTCCTTTCCTTCCTTCCTCTCCCTCCTTCTTCCTCCCTCCTTTCCTTCCTTCCCTCTTTCCTCCCTCCCTCCTGTGTTGATTCACATATTCAGAGACGTCATTAAAATAAGACACATTTTATATTTATTACATATTTATAACATTTACACAGAGCCAATAAGAGATTTACGAACTTCCAACAGACTTTAACTTACAGTATAAACCAATAATAATATTCTAATTGATCAGTTTCCAAACCATCAATCACATTTATTTCTATTCCTTTATTTCCATGAAGATCAGTTTGTAAGGAGCCGAAACTTATGTCAACTTTTACATGATTGTTGTTTGGCTTTTTCTTCGTGGTGCGTTCAAGGCGGCTCGGGTGTTTAAGAATCGATACTCGTCCTCTCAGATGATCGGAAGTAAGCGAACACGACAGTCATTTTAAGAAACCGACTAAAAGACTCCGACCTCCGAGTCGTGAACGCTCAGTCCGACGTCTTCATGAACCAGCAGAAACAAACCGGTCCAGAAGAATCTCCACTTCCTGTTCAGACTTCACAGAAATCAGCACCAACAGCAGCCGGAGACGAAAAATGTCACTTCTGTTATTTTCAGTCTTTTGAGTCTCGTTCGGTTCTTCACTTGGACTTAAAGACCGAGTCCCAGTCCAGAGGTTCGGATCCTGGAGCTTCGGGAGTCTTCGGGATGGCCGGGAAGAAGGATTGCATCTTCAGTCTGAACTCTGACAGCTGAGGAGACGAAGAGACGAAGAGACGACAGAATCAAACAAGATCAAATTCATTCAGCGAGCTGTGCCGATACGTACGCTGTGAACTCCGAGAGCTTTCCACACGCTGAAGCTGAGCAGGCCGACTCCACACCAGGCGTACAGAGACCCCCAACCCAGCGCTCTGAGGGCCAGAGACGCACCGCTCTCTGGGACCGCCGCCGTTGCCATGACGCCCTGCACAGGAAACAACCACATCAGGAAACACAGAAGAAAAAAAGAGAGACGTTTAAAGCTGCTGGAAACTCACTTAGTATATTTTTAATAAGAAGAGGAGTCAGGAGGAAGAAGAGGAAGATATATTTACAGCAGTGACGGAAGAAGTGTTTAAATTTAAATAAAAGTATAAATACAGTAAAGTAAAACTGTCGTCCTCCCGGGTCAAATTGACCTCGTCTGTTTTGACTCTTCCTTCTTCTTTTCCTTCCTTCCCCCTTTCTTCCTTCCTTCCATCTGTCCTTCCTCCCTCCCTCCCTTTCTTTCCTCCCCCTACATTCCTCCCTTCCTTCTTTCCTCTGTCCTTCCCTTCCTCCCTCCCTTCCTCCCTCCCTCCTTCTCTTTCTTTCCTCCCCCCTACCTTCCTCCTTTCCTCTGTCCTTCTTTCCTTCCTTCCACTTTTCCTTTCTCCCTCCCTCCCTCCTTCCTTCTTTCCTCCCCCCTACATTCCTCCCGCCCTTCTTTCCTCTGTCTTTCCCTTCCTCCCTCCCTCCTTCTTTCCTTCCCTCCCTCCCTCCTTCTCTCTTTCCTCCCCCCTACCTTCCTCCTTTCCACTTTTCCTTTCTCCCTCCCTCCTTTCTTTCCTCTGTCCTCCTTTCCTTCCCTCCCTCCTCCCTTCCTTTCTTTCTCCCTTCCTTCCTTCCTTCCTTCCTCCCTTCCCTCCTCCCACCCATCCATCCTCCCTTCCTCCCTTCCCTCAAGGACAACAGGAGGGTTAAGTATAAATGTGTCTCTCACTCATTTGCTTTTCACTAAACTCTTAACCGATCTCCGTCTCGTTCCTCGCTCCGACACCACGTGCTCCTCCACGTTTAATCACATTTCACATTTTAAAGGAAGGAGAAATGTTGTAGCTGTGGGACCGGAGGGGTCGACGTAGACAACAAAGACCGGCCTGTGACAGAAATAGAGCCGGGGAACAGGCGGTGGATTGTCCGACCTCGCTAAGTTTAGTTTAACTCGGACACAAACAGGCCGCTGGTGTCCGTGTGCGTGCGTCATGTTTAATCAGATCCTGTGAGCAGCCAATCATCGCTCGGTTCCACTTAACACGATGAGATCAAGCCCCTCCACTTTCAGCCCCAGATATGAAATGCTCGACATTTTTCATGGAAAGTTTCTTCTGTGAACTTTTTTTTTTTTTTTTTTTTTAACTCGACCTCTGCAGGAATGTGTCCCGATGTTTTTTTTTTTCTTTCCCATCACGTCTTCACCTGATGAGTCAGGAGGGAAAGCAGACGTCATCGCAGACGTGATGTTTGTTTTCCAGTTTCTTCCAGTAAACATCTTTTCATTAACTCCTCACCACAGCAGCAGACTGAAGGTTTTAATAGGTCACAGATACGTTACTCTGTTTAATATGTTATTAGGAAAAGAAAGAAAGAAAGAAAGGAGGGAAGAAAGAAAGGATGGATGGATGGATTGGACTGAACTTCATTAACTCCTCTCACAGCAGCAGACTGAAGGTTTTAATAGTTGTAACTAAAGAATGTTTCCAGCAGGAAGAAAGAAAGAAAGATGGATGGATGGATAGATAGATAGAGGCGGGCAATTCAAAGGAAGGAAGGAAAAAGAAGTAGGAAAAAAAGAAAGAAAGATGAGCAATAGGAAGGAAGGAAGGAAGGAAAGAGAAAGAATGAAAGAAAAGAAAGATGAGCAATAGGAAGGAAGGAAGGAAGGAAGGAAAGAAGGAAGGAGAAAGAATGAAAGAAAAGAAAGATGAGCAATAGGAAGGAAAGAAGGAAGGAAGGAAAGAGAAAGAATGAAAGAAAAAGATGAGCAATAGGAAGGAAGAAAGAAAGAAAGGATGAATGGATTGGACTGAACTTCTATTAACTCCTCACACAGCAGCAGAGCAGAAAGGAAGGAAAGACAGAAAGAATGAAAGAAAAGAAAGATGGGCAATAGGAAAGAAAGAAAGAATAATGGATGGATGGATGGATAGAGGCGAGCAATTCGAAGGAAGTAAGGAAAAAAGAAAGATGAGCAATAGGAGGAAAGAAAGAAAGAAAGGAAGGAAAGACAGAAAGAAAGAATCAAAGAAGAGAAAGATGAGCAACAGGAAGGAAGGAAGGAAGGAAGGAAGAATAGAGAGATAGAGGCGAGCAATTCAAAGGAAGGAAGAAAAAAAGGTGAGCAATTCGAAGAAAGAAGGAAATAAAGAAAGATGAGTAATAGGAAGGAAGGAAGGAAGGAAGAAATAAAAATAGAAAAACAAACTCAAAGATGATAGGTAGATAGAAAGATAGAAGTAAGGAAATAGAAAAGAAAGAAAGGTGAGCTATTTGAAGAGAGATAGAGAGAAAGAAAGAAAGAAAGAAAGAAAGATGGATGATGGATGGATAGATAGAAGCGAGCAATTTGAAGGAAGGAAGAAAAAAAGGTGAGCAATTCAAAGAAAGAAGGAAATAAAGAAAGAAAAGAAAGATGAGTAACAGGAAGGAAGAAAAACGGAAGGAAGGAAGGAAATAAAAATAGAAAAACAAACACGAAGATGATAGATAGATAGAAAGATAGAAGGAAGGACATAGAAAAGAAAGAAAGGTGAACTATTTGAAAAAAGAAAGAAAGAAAGAAAAGAAAGATGAGCAATAGGAAGAAAGAAAGGAAGGAAAGAGAAAGAATAATGGATAGATAGAGGCGAGCAATTCAAAGGAAGGAAGAAAAAAAGGTGAGCAATTCGAAGAAAGAAGGAAATGAAGAAAGATGAGTAACAGGAAGGAAGAAAAACGGAAGGAAGGAAGGAAGGATGAAATAAAAATAGAAAAACAAACTCAAAGATGATAGATAGATAGAAAGATAGAAGGAAGGAAACAGAAAAGAAAGAAAGGTGAGCTATTCGAAGAGAGAAAGAAAGAAAGAAAAGGAAGAAAGAAAGAAAGATGAGCAACAGGAAGAAAGAAAGAATGACAGAAAAGAAAGATGAGCAACAGGAAGAAAGGAAGGAAGGAAGAATAGAGAGAGGCGAGCAATTCAAAGGAAGGAAGAAAAAAAGGTGAGCAATTCTAAGAAAGAAGGAAATAAAGAAAGATGAGTAACAGGAAGGAAGAAAAACGGAAGGAAGGAAGGAAATAAAAATAGAAAGAAAGGTGAGCTATTTGAAGAGAGAAAGAGAGAAAGAAAGAAAAGGATGGGTAGATAAATCAAATTTAAAACTTATAAATGAAAAATATAAATGAATGTTTTCCTCTCTTAAATACACAGCTCATTCCTCCTTCAGTCATCAGAAACAACTTCCTGTCATAAGATGTTAAAATGTTTAAATCCAAACATCTGTCTGCAGATCCAGATGTTTAAATCCAAACATCTGTCTGCAGATCCAGATGTTTAAATGTTTCCTGTGAGGTTCAGCGTGACTCATCTGTTTTGACTGTTCCTTCTTTCCTTCTTCCTTCCTTCCTTCCTCTTTTCCTTTCTCCCTCCTTCCCTCCTACCTTCCTTCCTTCTTTCCTTTCCTCCCTGCCTGCCTTCCTTCCTTCCCTCCCTCCTTCTCTCTTTCTTTCCTTCCCTCCTACCTTCCTTCCTTCCTTCTTTCCTTTCCTCCCTGCCTTCCTTCCCTCCTTCCTTCCTTCTCTCTTTCTTTCCTCCCCTTACCATCCTCCCTTCCTTCTTTCCTCTGTCCTTCTTTCCTTCCTTCTGCCGTTCCTCTTTTCCTTTCTCCCTCCTTCCCTCCTTCCTTCTTTCCTCCTACCTTCCTTCCTTCCTTCTTTCCTTTCCTCCCTGCCTTACTTCCCTCCTTCCCTCCCTCCATCCTTCTCTCTTTCTTTACTCCCCCTACCTTCCTCCCTTCCTTCTTTCCTCTGTCCTTCTTTCCTTCCTCTTTTCCTTTCTCCTTCCTTCTTTCCTCCTACCTTCCTTCCTTCCTTCTTTCCTTTCCTCCCTGCCTGCCTTCCTTCCTTCCCTCCCTCCCTCCTTCTCTCTTTCTTTCCTCCTTCCCTCCTACCTTCCTCCCTTCCTTCTTTCCTCTGTCCTTCCTTCCTTCCTTCCTTCCTTCCTTCCTTCCTCTTTTCCTTTCTCCCTCCTTCCTTCTTTCCTCCTTCCCTCCTACCTTCCTTCCTTCCTTCTTTCCTTTCCTCCCTGCCTGCCTTCCTTCCTTCCCTCCCTTCTTCTCTCTTTATTTCCTCCCCCTACCTTCCTCCCTTCCTTCTTTCCTTCCTTCTTCCATTCCTCTTTTCCTTTCTCCCTCCTTCCTTCTTTCCTCCTTCCCTCCTACCTTCCTTCTTTCCTTTCCTCCCTGCCTGCCTGCCTTCCTTCCCTCCCTCCCTCTTTCTCTCTTTCTTTCCTCCCCCTACCTTCCTTCTTTCCTCTGTCCTTCTTTCCTTCCTCCTTCCTTCCTCTTTTCCTTTCTCCCTCCCTCCTTCTTTCTTTCTTTCTTTCTTTCTTTCTTTCTTTCTTTCTTTCTTTCTTTCTTTCTTTCTTCTTCTTTCTTTCTTTCTTTCTTTCATTCCTTCCTTCCTTCCTTTTTTTCCTCAGAAATCTCATTAATGAATAATAATAATGATAATATGAGTAAAAGTGTCACTGAGAGTAAACTCGTTACCTTACTGAACCAGTTGGGGCTTTTCTTCTTGGCTAACGCTAACGTGGAGCCGAACCCTGCTAGCATCCCTGCAGACGCCACCGTGGTGAGGAACGCTGCACCTGCAACACAGGAAGTCAAGATATGAGCGACGCTTCAGTAACAGGAAGTCTGACTGAGTCTCTTTTTTAAGCCCAAGAAACCAAACTGAACATCGTTTGACTGGATAAAGATCAAACCTGTACAGAAGAAACCAAACTGAAGATGTGAATTCATTTTCATACAGAAACTCTACAAAGGTTAGACTCTTTTAACCTTCCTGTCGTCCTCCCGGGTCAAATTGACCCCGTCTCTTTTGACTGTTCCTTCTTTCCTCCCTTCCTTCCTTCCCTCTTTCTTTAATTTTAATTCCTTCCTTCTTCCTCTCCTAACTGCTTTCTTTGCTCACTCCTCCCTCCTTCCTTTCTTCCTCCTTTCCTTCCTCCCTCCCTCCCTACTCCTTTCTTTCCTTCCTTCCTTCCTTCCTTCCTCCTTCCCTCCCTCCCTACTCCTTTCTTTCCTTCCTTCCTTCTCTCTTAAATTCCTTCCTCTTTTCGTCCTTCCTTCCTTTTCCCTTCCTCCTTTCCTTCCTTCCTTCCTCCTTACTCCTTTCTTTCTTCCTTCCTTCCTTATTTCCTTCCTTCTCTCCTAAATTCCTTCCTCTTTTCGTCCTTCCTTCCTTTTCCCTTCCTCCTTTCCTTCCTTCCTTCCTCCTTACTCCTTTCTTTCTTCCTTCCTTCCTTATTTCCTTCCTTCTCTCCTAAATTCCTTCCTCTTTTTGTCCTTCCTTCCTTCTCCCTTCCTCCCTCCTTCCCTCCCTCCCTCCTTACTCCTTTCTTTCCTTCCTTCCTTTCTCCCTTCCTTATTTCCTTCCTTCTCTCCTAAATTCCTTCCTCTTTTCGTCCTTCCTTCCTTCTCCCTTCCTCCTTTCCTTCCTTCCTTCCTTCCTTCCTTCCAAACAGCTTTTTAATAGATGCAGTGACCACTATGCATGAAAGGGTTAAAATGTACAGTTTCTAATCTGAGAGTCTGGACTGGATAAATATCACACTTGTGCAGAAGGAAGCCACAAATGCAAGATCTGTTTTTATACAGAAACTCCCCAAGGACCAGACTCCATTACAATATTTAACAATTAAAGCTTCTCATAGAAAGGCTTCCTGAGAGCTCTGAAGGCTGCTTGATGGATTATACTGAGCCGAACTGAACAGAAGAACTTAATATTTAAGAATATATACCTAATTATATTTTATAGCTTATGCGGAAGACTTTAAAACCATATAAAACTTAAATTAAATCAGATTTAAACAGAGTCTGGTGTCAAAGTCTCTATAAGAAGAAGGAAGATATCCGAGCACGAGGAAACTACAAATCCTCTGGTGTTTAACTGGTTATTTTATATTATACTCAATAACTCAATAAATATTAAAAAGACACATTTTTAAGTCAGCCGTGAGAAGTAGCAGCACACACAGGTCGACATTGCTTTGACCTCAGATAGAAAAACACTTTAAAATCCGGAGACACGTGAACGCAGCATCACAGACATGTTCACCAGGTTTCTGCTGTCTGACCTTTTATTATCTGTAGTTTAGTTTCTTCCTCTGTTTCTGCTCCTTCTGCAGCATTTAAAGTCGGGGTTTCACTCATAGCTGTCATGTTGCTTTTTTTAGGTCCATCAGCAGGAAACGTCCGGAGAGAAACAAGCCAAAGAGGAACCATAGAGATAGTCATGTTTTTACTTACTAGACATCTGTTAATTTAAATTTAAAAACATCAAAATAATTATTTCTCTTTTTATTGTAGAAGAAAATCCAGTTTTTAATGTTTTATATCCAGTTTTGTTGTTTAATTTTTGGCTTAAAAGAGGAAAAAGAATCAGCGTCCTCAATCAAAGATCGTCTATTCTGCAGAGTTTTGATCACAACAGGAAGAAGCAAAGAGGTCTCACTCTGTTCATTATTACAGAGTTAATCATCGCAGCTATAGGTAAGTTAATCGATCAATACATTAAATCATTTCTCACTATCTTCTGATTTGTTTGATTAATTATAACAGAATTGTATATTTTTATTTATTTATTATCTATTACCTTTCATGCAAAGGTGCTTAACAAAACAAGATAACATGAAATTAAACAGTAGGTTTAAAAAAAAGTAGAACAATTGTTAAACGTGAAATTGATTATGGTAACATAATGTGCATGGTGTAACTTCTGGCATCAGCTTATAAATACCTTTTTGAACATTATCATCTCTCTTTTTGCCACCGAGTCAGTATTTGGTGGCTGTGTGTACGCACTTTAGAAGATTTCTGTTTTCAGTTCTTTCTTACAGGATACCTAACTAAAGATCAATACAGCACTATGTAGTTAAGCGCTTATTGTTTAGTCAGAAAACAGAATATTCATTGATGATGATTTTGTATAAATATTTATCTACTGGAGTTATTTTTTAAGTTAAAAAAAGCAAAATATAATGTAGTATGTGCTAGTTTTCTCTCTCTGGGTGAATAAAAGTACTGCAGTATTATGAGTGATGTAGTATGTAGTATTACAGTAAAAGTACTGCAGTATTATGAGTGATGTAGTATGCAGTATTACAGTAAAAGTACTGCAGTATTATGAGTGATGTAGTATGCAGTATTACAGTAAAAGTACTGCAGTATTATGAGTGATGTAGTATGCAGTATTACAGTAAAAGTAGTGGATCACATAGAAACACTACAGTAAATTAAAACTACTTGCTGATGTTTATTTATCACTGTGGTTTTTTTTCTCTGCAGAGTGACTCATCCTGTTTGTTTAGAGGATCTGTGCATACCGGGACGCGGAGCTCCAGCAGCTCTGCGGAGGATCAGGATGCTCCACACGTCCTCCTCCTCCTCCTCCTCCTCTTCCTCCTCCTCCTCCTCCTCACCGACACACACCATCTGAACCTCCTCTCGCTCCGGACGGTCCTGCTCTCCTTCTCTCTCTCTCCCTCCTGTGCAGAACCGGATCTTTTTATCCCGGGATATAAAAACTGGATTATGTGATTGGGACGCAGCTGGGGCGCGAGGCGGGGGTGTTGTGGTGGCGCGCGGTCGGATTTCCTATTTTTTTTGGAGGGGGTGTGTATGTATGTGTGTGTATGTGTGTGTGTGTGTATGTGTGTTGGACCCCTGAGCGCGCGTGCATCTGACCACGAGTTGATGTTTGTTTATACAGCGGCTTAAAAAATCAAACCTGGATTCATCTGCAGCCCTTTTGGAGACCCTGAACGCACCATTCACCTGTGCGGTTCTTCACCTGTCGGCTCACCTGAGAGGATCCAGATGTCTCAGCTCCATCATGCAGGTTTGGAGCAACATCAGCACCAACATCAGCCGGGTCAGTACAACCAGATCTGCACCCGCAGCAGCACCAGCTCCTGCCCGCCCACCACCGACTCACCGGAGCCGTCCTACCCGGCCCAGAGGTGCAGGAACCCCCGCAGAAAGTGGCAGGTGTTCCCGGGGAGGAACCGGTTCTACTGCGGAGGTCGGATCATGATGGCGAGGCAGACAGGAGTGTTTTACCTGACTCTGGTCCTCATCCTGCTCACCAGCGGCCTCTTCTTCACCTTCGAGTGAGTCCCAACATGCACCCTTTTTATTTTTTAATGTATTAATAAATCGGTAAAAGTCTAAGAGAGATAAATGTGACCTTTGACCTCCAGCTGGAGTTCATGATGTCAGATAAAAAATAATTAAGTCAGATCTGTTATGGATTATGATAAAATATGAACTATAATAATATTAATATTAATAATAAGAATAATCATAATACTTCTACTACTATAGTAATAATAATACTACTATTATTATAATTAATAATACCGCTACTGCTCATATTACAATAATAATAATATTCATAAATAATAATAATAATGATAATACTTCTACAACTACTACTGCTATAGTAATAATAATAATAATAATTAATAATTAATATAATAATAATAATAATACTTCTACTACTACTACTATTACTACTACTACTACTAATAATAATTAATATAATAATAATTAATAATAATAATCATAATTAATATAATAATAATGATAATACTACTTCTACTACTACTATTACTAATAATAATAATAATAATAAGGATAATACTAATAATAATAACTGATTTCTTTTTAATTTCTCTAAAGGAATTCAGACTATTCAAACATATGTTTTACTAAATATTTATTATTCTTATAATTTAATCCCATAATCAGATCAGCCAATTATTTGTTTCTTTTTCTGTTTTTTTTAAATTATTTATTAATTTTATTTTGGTAACAGGATCATAACTAGTCAAGTTTTTTCCACTTGTAAGAAAACCTGTCATATTATGTAATAATAATAATAATAATAATAATATTGGTTTGAGTGATTAAACTTATTTTTATTTTAATTACTTGTAAAGGAATTCACTATTTTATTCAACTTGGCTTGTATTCGACTTTATTCTGGGGTTTTGTTGTATTATTTATTTGTTTTGGTTACAAGATCATAACTCATAAATCATAAATCTTTACACCTGTAAGAAAAAATGAGGCTAAATCCCCCAAAACTCTTCATTTAGTGAGTTTTAATGAAACCAACATTGACTCCACTGTGGACTAAGCATACATACTCACAGGTGTAAGTAAGCGTAATTAATATACATCTGGGAGGGAGGAGAAAATAAACAAGTAAATAAATAAAAAAGGAGGGAGGAGACAGATAAATAAATAAATAAATAAATATGCATAATACAACATCAACATGAAGACAAGAAAATATGAATTAACAGGCAACGTGCACCAGGAGATACAGACTCTTTAACACTCTCAGTTAAGATGGTTGTTTAACCCTCCTGTCGTCCTCCCGGGTCAAATTGACCCCATCTCTTTTGACTGTTCCTTCTTTCCTTCCTTCCTTCCTCCCTGTTTCTTTGCTCTCTCCTCTTTCCATCCTTGTTTCCTTGCTTCTTTCCTTCCTCCCTCCCTCCTTATTCCTTTCTTTTCCTTCCTTCCTTCCTCCCTTCCTCCTCTCCTAAATTCCTTCCTCTTTCATCCTTACTCCTTTCCTTCCTTCCTTCCTCCTTTCATTCCTCCTTTTTTTCCTCCCTTCCTTCTCTCCTAAATTCCTTCCTCTTTCGTCCTTACTCCTTTCCTTCCTTCCTTCCTCCTTTCATTCCTCCTTTTTTCCTCCCTTCCTTCCTCCTTTTTTTCCTCCCTTCCTTCTCTCCTAAATTCCTTCCTTCCTCCTTTCCTTCCTCCCTCCCTCCTTACTCCTTTCTTTCATTGCTTCCTTCCTCCCTTCCTCCTCTCCTAAATTCCTTCCTCTTTCGTCCTTCCTCCTTTCCTTCCTTCCTTCCTCCTTTCATTCCTCCTTTTTTTTCCTCCCTTCCTTCTCTCCTAAATTCCTTCCTTCCTCCTTTCCTTCTTTCCTCCCTCCCTCCTTACTCCTTTCTTTCATTGCTTCCTTCCTTCCTTCATTCCTCTTTTCCTTCCTCCCTTCCTCCTCTCCTAAATTCCTTCCTCTTTCGTCCTTACTCCTTTCCTTCCTTCCTTCCTTCCTTCCTTCCTCCTTTTTTTCCTCCCTTCCTTCTCTCCTAAATTCCTTCCTTCCTCCTTTCCTTCCTCCCTCCCTCCTTACTCCTTTCTTTCATTGCTTCCTTCCTTCCTCTTTTCCTTCCTCCCTTCCTCCTCTCCTAAATTCCTTCCTCTTTCGTCCTTACTCCTTTCCTTCCTTCCTTCCTTCCTCCTTTCATTCCTCCTTTTTTTCCTCCCTTCCTTCTCTCCTAAATTCCTTCCTTCCTCCCTCCCTCCTTACTCCTTTCTTTCATTGCTTCCTTCCTTCATTCCTCTTTTCCTTCCTCCCTTCCTCCTCTCCTAAATTCCTTCCTCTTTCGTCCTTACTCCTTTCCTTCCTTCCTTCCTTCCTTCCTCCCTTCCTTCTCTCCTAAATTCCTTCCTTCCTCCTTTCCTTCCTCCCTCCCTCCTTACTCCTTTCTTTCATTGCTTCCTTCCTTCCTTCATTCCTCTTTTCCTTCCTCCCTTCCTCCTCTCCTAAATTCCTTCCTCTTTCGTCCTTACTCCTTTCCTTCCTTCCTTCCTTCCTTCCTCCTTTCATTCCTCCTTTTTTTCCTCCCTTCCTTCTCTCCTAAATTCCTTCCTTCCTCCTTTCCTCCCTCCCTCCTTACTCCTTTCTTTCATTGCTTCCTTCCTTCCTCTTTTCCTTCCTCCCTTCCTCCTCTCCTAAATTCCTTCCTCTTTCGTCCTTACTCCATTCCTTCCTTCCTCTTTTCCTTCCTCCTTTTTTTCCTCCCTTCCTTCTCTCCTAAATTCCTTCCTTCCTCCTTTCCTTCCTTGACCTGAGGACAACAGGAGGGTTAATTGTGTGTGCCTTGAATTTGGTAGAATTGAAGCTTGTGATAGGTCTATACTTTGATATATATGACCAAGGAAAAGCACTTCTCTTTATCAAATGAAAAATGTAATTGATTACCATTGTGGCTATTTTTTATACTTTAATAGGGGCAACACATCCTGATGGAGATACAACTCATGAAATCCAAAATATATAAAAAATATTTGTGGATTTTTTAAACTTTAACCCTCCTGTTGTCCTCGAGTCAAGGAAAGAAGGGAGGAAGAAAGAAGGAAAGATGGAAGGGAGGAAGAAGGAAGGATGGAAGGGAGGAAGAAGGAAGGAAAGGAGGAAGGAAGGAAGGATGGAAGGGAGGAAGAAGGAAGGAAAGGAGGAAGGAAGGATGGACGGTAGGAAGGAAGAAGGAAAGAAAGATGGAAGGGAGGAAGAAGGAAGGAAAGATAGAAGGGAGGAAGAAGGAAGGAAAGATGGAAGGGAGGAAGAAGGAAGGAAAGGAGGAAGGAAGGGAGGAAGGAAGGGAGGAAGGAAGGGAGGAAGGAAGGATGGAAGGGAGGAAGAAGGAAGGAAAGGAGGAAGGAAGGATGGACGTAGGAAGGAAGAAGGAAGGAAAGTAGGAAGGGAGAATGGAAGAAGGAAAGATGGAAGGGAGGAAGAAGGAAGGATGGAAGGGAGGAAGAAGGAAGGAAGGAAGGATGGAAGGGAGGAAGAAGGAAGGAAGGGAGGAAGAAGGAAGGAAAGGAGGAAGGAAGGATGGAAGGGAGGAAGGAAGAAGGAAGGGAGGATGGAAGGGAGGAACAAGGAAGGATGGAAATAAGGGAGGAAAGGAGAGGAAGGAATGAAGGAAAGGAGGAAGGGAGGAAGGAAGGAAGGATGGATGTAAGGATGAAAGGGAGGATGAAGGAAGGAGGGAAAGAAGGGAGGAAGGAAAGGAAGGATGGAAGGAAGGAAGGAAGGAAAGACACAAAGAAAGAAAGAAGGAAGCAAGGGAGGAAGAAGGAAGGAAGGAAGGAAGGAAGGAAAGACACAAAGAAAGAAGGAAGGAAGGAAGGGAGGAAGACGGAAGGAAGGAAAGACACAAAGAAAGAAAGAAAGAAGGAAGGGAGGAAGAAGGAAGGAAGGAAAGACACAAAGAAAGAAAGAAAGAAGGAAGGGAGGAAGACGGAAGGAAGGAAGGAAAGACACAAAGAAAGAAGGAAGGAAGGAAGGGAGGAAGACGGAAGGAAGGAAAGACACAAAGAAAGAAAGAAGGAAGGAAGGAATGGAGGAAGAAGGAAGAAGGAAGGAAGGAAGGAACAGTCAAAACAGACGGGGTCAATTTGACCCGGGAGGACGACAGGAAGGACGACTGAATGGATTTTCCCATTAAAGGTTGTTTTAAATGTTAATTACACTCATGAGGTTGTGTAATGCTCACTTCTTCTGGACCGTCTCAAACGTTGTCCGCTCTGTCGTAAACAAACCCAAAAATGAAACTTCTGCAGCTGCAAAAAGGTGTTAAATATAGTTTCTTCCCTGCTGCAGATAGAAATATTAGCTTTAAGCTTGTTTTAAGTGTTTATCAGGAGACTTTCAACATCTATGAACTACAAACTTGTGCAACAGTGGATTTAAACTGGGGAGTTTCTGCACCATTAGACCTGCAGCTACACTCATAATATACCCCTTTTCCACCGAGCTGAGAGCCAGAGCCTGACTAAGCACCGGTTCTTTGCTTTTCCACTGCCAAAGCTCCAGCCCCGAGACCCAGAACGGGAGCCAGAACAAGCACCAACTCTTTGCTATTCTAATTAATACAGTCTATGGTCTAAAGCTACAACCGATTACGTCAGCGGACTGGGGCCGGGGTTAACGTTTATTAGCCGGCTAGCAGAACTAACGTTTATTAGCCGGCTAGCAGAACTAACGTTTATTAGCCGGCTAGCGGGGCTAACGTTTATTAGCCGGCTAGCAGGGCTGACGTTTATTAGCCGGCTACCGGGATTAACGTTTATTACCTGACTAGCGTGGCATTTACAGAGGGTTAAACATTTGTTGATTAAAAGTACTATTTTTATCGTTTTTTTGCCAGAGCTGCCGCCTTCTTCTTCTTCTTCTTCTTTTTCTTCTTCGTTTCCGGCCGTTGCTGCCTCTGTCACTACCTGGCGCGCGCTGGCTACGTTATACAGTGACGTAATCGCGTGGCTCCTTGCCGGTGGAAAACATAAAAAGAAAAGCAACAGGTTAGGTGCTAGGATTAGTACCAATTAAGTAGTGGTTTTAGCACTAGCTTCTAACCAGCAGTGGCTCCAGCTCGGTGGAAAAGGGGTATGTAGACAAAAAGAGAGTTTAGCTACGACTTAAACCGGAACTTAAGTGTTAAACATCAACTAATAAAGAGTTTTGTTCTTATATGAAGCTCAAAATCCAACACATGTAAAACAGGAATGTCGATTTTGGGGGTTTTTCATCTTTTTGCTGTCAGACCTCAGGCTGTTTTCTGTATTTATTTATTTTTTTCTCCTCTCCTCTTCGCTGGCGGTGTTTCAGTTCTCTTGATTTGTTTCGGTGGATTTATTCACAACAAACGTAGCGACACAGCACACATGTTTGATGCTCCGTGTGCCATCAGGTAAAGGTTGTCAGTTTCGGCTCTGTTGCCTCCATCATCAGAGCTAAATTTACCCTCCTAGTGTCAGATCAGTGTGAGGACGCAGTTTCTCCTGAGACGCTCTGATCCGCTCCGGGTTTATTCTCTTTTAAAAGGACGGGGTTTTTTTTTCTTTTTTTCTTTTTTTCTTTCAGGTGTGTCTCTCTGTAATCATTCCTCCTGTTCATACTGACTATTAAAAGATCTTCAAATATGTGTGTGTCAATGTAAAGTGATGGAGGACAAAATCCACAGTGAGTCATTTAAAAGTAAATGTGAAGCTTTTCATGTCGTATCAAGTGATATCTGACACATTTACAGTCTTTTTAGCATCAGATTCTCCTCTTAGTGTTTCCCTGTTGAGCTGTGGTGGAAGTATCGTAACAAAAAGAGGAACTTTGGCACTAAAAACACTGTAACGCTGAAAGATATCCACTTGATTTGACTCATTTGGACGACTGAAGCTTCATATTAGCTTCAGATCAACTTTTAAATACATTTCTGCACAGTCAGTATGAACAGGAGGAATGATTACAGCAAGAAAAAAACATGTTTAATGTTCATTTGGACTCCTAACTGATGTTTTAAGACACGCTTAATGCTGATTTCTGTCTATAAAATGTTCAAGTATAGTGAAATATGTCTGATATGATTCCTTAGAGCTCAAGGAAACGCTTCATATTAGCTTCAGATCAACTTTTAAATACATTTTTCTGCACAGGAGGAGGACTGTGGATTTTGTCCTCCTTCACTTTACATTATAAGTTCATTATGAAGGGATCTACTAATGGTCAGTATGAACAGGAGGAATCATTACAGCAAGAAAAACAGGTTTCAATGTTCATTTGGGCTCCTAACTGATGATTTAAGACTGATTTACTACTTATTTGTTTTCTTAAATTAATCATTTTGTGTGTAAAATGTTCAAGTATAGTGAAATATGTCTGATATGATTCCTTAGAGCTCAAGGAAACGCTTCATATTAGCTTCAAATCAACTTTTAAATACATTTTTCTGCACCAAAGGAGGACTGTGGATTTTGTCCTCCATCACTTTACATTATAAGTGTATTATGAAGGGATCTACTAATGGTCAGTATGAAACAGGAGGAATGATTACAGCAAGAAAAACAGGTTTCAATGTTCATTTGGACTCCTGACTGATGTTTTAAGACTGTTTTGTCTATAAAATGTTCAAAAAAAAATAGTGAAACATGTCTGATATAATTTCTTAGAGCTTCATATTAGCTTCAAATCAACTTTTAAATACATTTTCACACAGGAGGAGAGATCTACTAATGGTCAGTATGAACAGGAGGAATGAAAAAACTGCTTTAATTTTCATTTTAAGCTCCTTGAAAAGTTGTGAACTGGTCCTTTAAGACTTCAACTCAAAGCCGGTATTCAGTCTGTCAGCTTGACGTTGGAACAACAAGAAAACGTCTAAAGAACGGGCCCCTGAGGTGAAACCCCTGCCGTCTGTGGCCCCTCGAGTATTTGTGTCTCATGAAGTCCTGAAAAAACATCAGAGAGCTCGTGTGATTGGCTGAGAGGGGTTTTGATTGGTTGTTGTCCTCCGTGTCTCCGCAGCTGTCCCTTCCTGGCGTCCAACCTGACTCCGGCCATCCCGGCGGTCGGCGGCGTCCTCTTCGTCTTCGTGATGGGGATGCTGTTCAGGGCGAGCTTCAGCGACCCCGGGGTCCTGCCCCGAGCAACGCCGGACGAGGCCGCCGACCTGGAGAGGCAGATTGGTAACCATGGAGACACACATAACAAAGCACACATACATATATATATATACCCTCCTGTTGTACTTGAGGAAGGAAGGAAGGAAAGGAGGAAGAAGGAAGGAAGGAAGGAAGGAAGGGAGAAAAGGAGGAAGGAAGGGAGGCAGGAAGGAAGGAAGGAAGGATGGAAAGAAAAAAAGGAGGAAGGGATGAAGGAAGAAAGGAGGGAGGAAGGAAGGAAGGAAGGAAAGAAGAAGGAGGAAGGAAGGGAGAAAGAAGGAAGGAAAGGAGGGAGGGAGGGAGGGAGGGAGGGAAGGGAGGAAGAAGGAAGGAAAGGAGGGCAAGAAGAAGGAAGGAAAGGAAGGATGGAAAGGAAGGGAGGAAGGAAGAAAGAATGGAAGGAAGGAAAGGAAGGAAGAAAGGAAGGAAGGAAGGAAGGAGTTAATCTGAGCAAAAGTTTTAAAGTCTTTTTAAACAGAAAGTAAAAAACACTCAAATAGAAACAGAAAAAAGTTGATTTAATCTTCCTGTTTGTCCTCTTAAAAATGTTTTTATATCAGAAATATGGATTTATTTCATCTTATTGCCTTAAAATCACACTGAATGGCTCCATAGTATGTTCTTAATGAGTATAATCATCACTTCTTTTATTGGATTTGGTGATAATTTATACTTTATTATAAGTGGACACGTTAAATATTTATTTCCTGTCTAAACTTTGTGACATGAACCAGTTTGTAATAATCCATCAACCTGTTTTTATTTCCCTCTGATCTTAAATTCAGTACAAATGATTCATAACTTCTGCTTTTTGAGGTTTAATATCATTTAATTGAGTTAAAACGTGCTGCTGCATGGTTGATGCGAACATGAAGATTAAATCTAACACAGTTTATTAATCTTCCTCACAGATGATTTTCACCCATATTATATTTTAATTATTGTGACTTTTCATCCGTTTTTATTATCTTCACACTCACATCTCATCATCATTTAATCTGATTGTTGCTTTTTTTTTTGGATATCACCACAGCTTTTAATCAGTCTCACTTTTTTAACTGTTTCCATTAATCTTTGTGAAGCTGGATTCATGGTTAATGTCATGACTCCTTAAAACCTTCATATAACTATAAATCAGTGAGGTAACAGTAATTAACCCTCCTGTTGTCCTCGAGTCAAGGAAGGAAGGAAGGAAGAAGGAAGGAAACGAGGAAGGAGGGAGGGTGGGAGGAAGAAGGAAGGAAAGGAGGGAGGGAGGAAGAATGAAGGAAGGAAGGAAAGAAAGGAGGGTGGGAGGAAGAAGGAAGGAAAGGAGGAAGGAGGGAGGGAGGGAGGACAGAAGGAAGGAAGGACAGGAGGGAGGGAGGAGGAAGGAAGGAAGGAAGGAAGGAGGGAGGAAGAATGAAGGAAGGAAGGAGGGAGGGAGGGAGGGAGGGAGGGAGGACAGAAGGAAGAAAGGGAGGAAAGAATGAAGGAGGGAAGGACAGGAGGGAGGGAGGGAGGATGAAGGAGGGAAGGACAGGAGGGAGGGAGGAAGAAGGACGGAAAGGAAGGAAGGAAAGGAGGGAGTGAGGGAGGAAGAAGGAAGGAAAGGAGGGAGGGAGGGAGGAGGAAGGAAGGGAGGGAAGGAGGAAGGAAGGAAGAAAAGAAAGGTGGGAGGAAGGAAAGAAGGAAGGGAGGAAGAAGGAAGAAAAGAAATGTGGAAGGAAGGAAAGAAGGAAGGGAGGGAAGGAGGAAGGAAGGAAGGAAAGAAGGAAGGGAAGGAGGAAGGAAGGAAGGAAAGAGGGAGGGAGGGAGGAAGAAGGAAGGAAGGAAAGGAGGGAGGGAGGAAGGAAGGAAGGAAGAAAGGGAGGAAAGAATGAAGGAGGGAAGGACAGGAGGGAGGGAGGATGAAGGAGGGAAGGACAGGAGGGAGGGAGGAAGAAGGAAGGACGGAAAGGAGGGAAGGAAAGGAGGGAGGGAGGAAGAAGGAATGAAGGAAGGAAGGAGGACGACAGGAGGGTTAAAGTAAGAACATTAAGATAAGATGAGACACCAACGAGCAGTAACTCAGACATCAAAGACACAATCATACTCACTAACTCAGAGGAGCCATAAATCTATAATTCATAAAGCTTTTTATTTATGAGGCGCTAAACGAGTAAAGACTGAGCTGATTATTTGTTGCTGCAGATGTCGAGAGGAAGGAAAGAAAGAAAGATTAAAGCATTAGTTTTTATATTTCCTGACTCTGTTAATTCTGCCTGGAGGAGAAATAAATCAGCAGCGAAATAAATCAGCAGTGAAAGTATCAGTGTGAGAAGTAACGGTGATTAAAACATATGTTGTGTGAAAAGCAAGAATTATTAAAATATATATATTGTCAGAAGAAAACATAAAAAACTAAAAATATTATTTAAAAAAGTGTGAAAATTAAGATTTATGAAAAAAATACTGTGAAAAGTAACAGCGATAAAAAATATTGTGTAAAAAATAATTAATACAAATTTTGTGTTAAAAGTGACATTTTTTTTTAAATTGTGTGAAAAGGAAGTGTGACAACAAAAAATTGGTGTGAAAATAAAATAATTAAAATATTGTTAAAAAAAAGAAGTAACTATGTTGAAAAAATATTGAGTGAAAAGTAATAACATTTTTATTTTAAAAAAAATGTGTAAAAAGTAACTTTTTTTTAATTGTGTGAAAAGTAAGTGAAAATAAAGTAATTAAAATATTGTAAAAAAATAATAAAGTAACACTGATGAAAAAATATTAAGTGAAAAGTAATAATACATTTTTTTAATTTAAATAAAATAAATTAAAAAATATTGAGTGAAAAGTAATATTTTTTTTATTTAAATTAAATTAAATTAAATAAATTAAAAAATATTGAGTGAAAAGTAATAATAACATTGTTTTTATTTAGAAAATGTGTAAAAAGTAAAAATATTATGTATCATATATAATTGTGTGAACTTTGTGTGTGTGTAAGAAGTATTAATGATCTAAATATGTATATAAATATATTAAAAAAAACTTAACAATTTAAAAATTAAAGTAAAAGTAAAAAAGTGATTTTAAAAGTTTGAGCATTAAAACTTCCAAACTGTTCAGTATGAAGATTAAAAGACAAAGTGGAACATTTCTACTTCTCCCTTCTCCGTCTTTTCTTTCTTTCATTATTTCTCGAGTCCATTTTTTCCTTTCATCAGTTTTTTAAACTTTCCGTCTGCTTTCATCAGCGTCACTTTTAATCACAGCTCTCCGCCGACATCACTCTTACCTTTTAGTCACCGCTCGCTCCTCGCTCGCTCGTACTTCCTGTGTCTGTTGAGGCTTTTTTTTTTTTTTTTTGTTCTTATCAAAGGTTTAAAAAAAAAAAAAAAAAAAACTGTAAATCAGACGCAGACGCTGCTCTCTAATGATACTGAGTCATCACATCCACTCACCACCTCCTCCAGTCTGTGTGTGTGTGTGTGTGTGTGTGTGTGTGTGTGTGTGTGTGTGTGTGTGTGTGTGTGTGTTCAGTCACATGTCGTCTCTCCAGCTTTCAGACCTCCGCTCCGCTCCGTCAGAAGTGAGTCTTGGCAAATCAGTTGTTTCCACAGAGACTGAACGTAACGGCTGAACGCTCTCGGATCCATTTTTGGAAACTTGTCATCATCATCATTATCATCATCATCATCATCATTATTATTTTTATTTATTATTTTTCGTTTGCGTTTGTTATTCGTTTATTTTTCTTGGCGGATAAAACAA